>NW_009260622.1:4766622-4797764 GCF_000687185.1 Egretta garzetta | reverse complement strand
GGTTGCCCAGAGAGGGGGTGGAGGCCCCATCCCTGGAAACATTCAAGGCCAGGTTGGATGGGGCTCTGAGCAACCCGATCTAGTTAGCAGTGTCCCTGCTTACTGCAGGGGGGTTGGACTAGATGACCTCTAGGGGTCCCTTCCAGCTCAAAACATTCTATGATTCTATGATTATTCATCAAATGGTTCAAATAAACAGACATGGTCTGGATGAAAACAGTTTGTGGTAATTTTTGCTCTAAACATTCACATGGTGTGTTCAGCCACTGAGGGTCATCCTTAAAGCTGGATTTTTCTCAGCAATGCTGCTACCACCTAATCACAGATGATAACATAAATCTTGGTGCAAACAGCACTCCCCTGTTTTTATCAGCAGTTCTGAGGCATGCCTTTCTGTAGCACCAAATACCCCAGCAGAAGAGTTAGTGTTGAGATGAACACAGCCCAGCTCTTCCCATTCACACCACTTCCACTGTTAGCAAGTGCATTATTTTTCTTTTTTTTTCCAAAGTGACTCCCAGTTATATTATAGTCAGGCCTACAAGTAAGATTTTTTTTTTTACACTTGTCACATTTAGTAAAATAAAAAAGATCAAAAGCTACTTATAAATTCTTAACAGATTAGCATGGAATGATTTTTAGGGCTACAGTCACAAATGCAGAGAAAGAATAGTAGATGGTGACCCTAATTTCTACTCAAGAAGTCCCTGCTAGGTTAAGGTGCCCCTTAGGAACGTGAGAAGCGTGGCCAGCAGGTCGAGGGAGGTGATTCTGCCCCTCTACTCTGCTCTGGTGAGACCTCACCTGGAGCCCTGTGCCCAGCTCTGGAGTCCTCAGCACAAGAAGGACATGGAACTGTTGGAGCGGGTCCAGAGGAGGGCTACAAAAATGATCCGAGGGCTGGAGCACCTCTCCTATGAGGCCAGGCTGGGAGAGTTGGGCTTATTCAGCCTGGAGAAGAGAAGGCTGCAGGGAGACCTGATTGCGGCCTTTCAGTACCTAAAGGGGGCCTATAGGAAAGATGGGGAAAAACTTTTCAGTAGGGCCAGCTGTGACAGGACAAGGGGTGATGGTTCTAAACTAAACCAGGGTAGGTTTAGACTGGATATAAGGAAGAAATTCTTTACAATGAGGGTGGTGAAACACTGGAACAGGTTGCCCAGAGAGGGGGTGGAGGCCCCATCCCTGGAAACATTCAAGGCCAGGTTGGATGGGGCTCTGAGCAACCCGATCTAGTTAGCGGTGTCCCTGCTTACTGCAGGGGGGTTGGACTAGATGACCTCTAGGGGTCCCTTCCAGCTCAAAACATTCTATGATTCTATGATTATTCATCAAATGGTTCAAATAAACAGACATGGTCTGGATGAAAACAGTTTGTGGTAATTTTTGCTCTAAACATTCACATGGTGTGTTCAGCCACTGAGGGTCATCCTTAAAGCTGGATTTTTCTCAGCAATGCTGCTACCACCTAATCACAGATGATAACATAAATCTTGGTGCAAACAGCACTCCCCTGTTTTTATCAGCAGTTCTGAGGCATGCCTTTCTGTAGCACCAAATACCCCAGCAGAAGATTTAGTGTTGAGATGAACACAGCTCAGCTCTTCCCATTCACACCACTTCCACTGTTAGCAAGTGCATTATTTTTCTTTTTTTTTCCAAAGTGACTCCCAGTTATATTATAGTCAGGCCTACAAGTAAGATTTTTTTTTTACACTTGTCACATTTAGTAAAATAAAAAAGATCAAAAGCTACTTATAAATTCTTAACAGATTAGCATGGAATGATTTTTAGGGCTACAGTCACAAATGCAGAGAAAGAATAGTAGATGGTGACCCTAATTTCTACTCAAGAAGTCCCTGCTAGGTTAAGGTGCCCCTTAGGAACGTGGGAGACAGCTGGCATGTCTACCTAAGGGAGTATGACCTGTCAATTCCCAGCACCCAGGTCTGTACCCTATCTCCTGCATTACTAGGTGGTTAGTATGTGGAGTTCTCGGTGTTTATTGTAGGATCTTGCATCCTTGCATTAACAAATACACTGTGTACCAAGAACTGCAGCCCAGGTGTCCCACTTGCTAGAAGAATGTCCTAAGCTTATGTTACAGGATGAGTTTTATACCCCTTATAAATAAAAATCCAGTGCCAGTAGAGGAAAGGCACAGCGTTTTTCACCAAGCAATGGTTAATTAAAGTACTCTCCCAGGAGGTAACATCACTTTCCCTGAAGCAGAGGAAGAAATCAAGCATGGATCTCATGCATCTATTGTTCAGAAAGCCTCTCCCACCACAAATCTCTCCCTTCCAAGAAATATGCAAGTATTTCATGTCTTATCAAAACAGTATTGTTTTGAATGAAAAAATAAAGCCAGAAAAAACACATTATTTTTGCCTACATCCCAATCTTTTCTCACCACACGAGTGTTTTTGGTATCCAAGACACAAGGTGCACTGGCTCCATGAGTGGAAGCAATAGTGCAGCTGTACTAATGCAAGACAGAAAATACCAGCTTTCCAGTTGTGTGTACATATGCTTACTGCTCCTTAATTAAACGTTTCTCAGGAAACCCCAACCTTTCTTCTCCCCATCTCTACAAAAAGTTGTGAGGATGTCTTCATTATTATTTCCAGGATGAACACATTCACATCAAAATCCTTCATGCCGACATGAGTGAACATTTTCTAAAATCTGTAAAAGTCAAGGAACAGGGATATGTCCACTTGTTTTCACCATACAATAGTGAACTAGACTACCTGGGGCCAGTCAGACATCATATGCTTTTGACTTCCCAAATTCTCTTGTCTCCCTTGCCTAGAACCTGTAACATGTCCACAGTCACCCTGGTACAGAGTTGTGGGGTTTTTTTCTTTCTGAACCAGCTTATTCTATTTTTCCACTTCCAATTCAGTCCTCCTTGGTCAAAAGTTATCTTCAACATAGCTTAATAGCAAGAAACATTCCGCAAAGACTGCATAACATTATTTTGTTCTTAACATACTGGGAAATGAAGTGTGTGGGTTTTGGATTCTAGGATCCAGACCATCTGTTAAACCTATCAGAGGTTTGAATTCTAATTTGCTGTTGATTTAAAAATAGTCCCAGCATTACCCTGTCATTTTCTGTAAATTATATATTATTTAGTTTGCCATTTTTAAATATTATAGCGTCGTCTTCTCTCTTCTCTTATGGTTTAATTTAGATTCCTTATCATCTGCACTAGTACGGTTCTTCCCTCCCAGTAACTGATCCTTGCCTCTGTTCTATGCCAGGAACCTACTGGACAACTCAGAGGCTTGAAAACTGGCTCAAAAACTAACACTAATGCTAGAAGCTTAACACAACTTCAGCACTGCTGCAAGATGTCATCTCCGTATGAAAAGCAAAAACCAACAAAAGTTTATTTATTCTGTGGATTTCATTAGTTTACCAATAGTCACCATACTAATAATACCTCTTGCAGTAACTTGCATTACTGCTTCAATGACCAGCAATTAAGGTATCATTGCCACTGTATTAAACTGACAAGCTTCGGAAAAATTTTCCTAGAGAGCCTCAATCTGCATTTTTCAGAATAAAGATGGTTTCATTCTCGTATTTTATCTTTTGCAGTGGACTCAGCACACAGCATTGTGGACGCTGCCATGGTATTGCCTTCTCAGTCCATCCCACCATGTTAAATGGGACCTATTTTCTTAAAATATAAATAAAAGAGCTTCAGCTCACTCCTAACGGGTATGCAAGAAGCTAGTTCTGCTCAATATAATACTGGCCTTTTCTGCTGAAATGGCTATCAGCTAGAGCAACAAAAAATGGATGGTTTAGTTGCATTGCAGATTACCTGGATGCTTCTGTAAAGTCCTACAGAAATTGCTTTTATTTGTATTTACACATATCACAGAAATGAAACTTGCTGCTTTCAAGCTCTGGGTGCAGCAGGAGACAACACAGGCTCATCCAGCAAACAAAAAGAGAAACTGGGACCGATTTAGGTTTAAACAAAACCTGACACTGCAATTCCCCACCAGCTCAGCTTAGTAAGGGATGATACAGGGGAGCGTTGTAAAGATCAGGATTTTTTTACACTTACTCATTGTCTAACCCCAGCCAGGGTAAGACAGACTCAAGGTCCACATTTGATACTCTTTCTGAAAACAGTGGTGTGTATGGATATTTTATTTCCTGGCACATTCCTGCCCCCTCACTTCTGACACTTGGTAGGAAAGAGTACTTGGCCCGAAGGGGTGTATGTGCATGCACTATCCTATTAATTATTTGTAAAACACACACGTCTAAATCAGTGATTCTCAAACATGGCCAGCATGCAATAAATTTATTTCTCATTACTCAGTTGTATTTTGGTTGAGCTATCAAAACTGCAGCTGTCATGAATTTATGTGGCTGCAGATGCGGCCACATTAAAAATTAATTGTGTACAGCGGGTTACATACAAGCAGCTCCTGCCCCTCTGAATTCACAGACTAAGCAGGGCAATGGGCAGGCAACAGGTGGAAAAAACGAAAACCAAGAAAATAGTAATCTGATAATTCTTGGGAGATTATTTAACACTTAAGCTGATTTTTTTTCTTTCTATTAGTAAACAATCTCAAACCAGCCTGTGTTAGAGTTATCACCCCTGCATGTGCACAGCAACTCTATCTCCTGGACACACTGAAACCAAACTCTAAACATCTGTGTGACATTCACTGTAGATGACTGACCTGCACACTCTGTAATGCTCAAGACGGGTTTTCCCCAAACATTTAAGTTTTCCTGCTACAGATGACTGAAAATTCAGAGATAATCACCAAAAATCAAAGTAAAGGGGTGTTATTAGATGCAAAACCAGCACTACACCCCACCAGGTGCTGAAATCAACCACTGCCCTGAGTGCTCAGTACTCCTAAAGATTTGACCAATTTGGAGTTTATAATGGTTTAGAATGCAAAAAACCTTTAGGATTACGGATCTTAGTCCTTTCAAACTGCAAACACCAAACATCACTATTTTGCCCTCTCTTGTTCAGCAGCCGTAGAAAGGACATGCTTATTATTACGTGAAGTGTTTTGGGGATTACAACCAAGAACTATCATCTACTGACCCTAGCACTGGGAATGCCAAAAATTCCTGCCACTGAGCCTGTTAGTCACAGCGTCTCTGATTTGCAGACGAAGATTGGTGCATCTCCCAAAAGTTCAAATTACCATATTTTTCCACATAATTTTAAATCTCCAGTTACAGATTTGAAGAATCTAACTCATTCTTCAGCCACTTTCTCTTTCCATGTCATAAAAACACAATGCAATCTGACAGAAGTACTTGTCCACATTTAATGAAGATGCATTTGGAGTCAGGACCGAGGCTTCTAGGAAATGTATCACAAGGAGGTCAATGCATCTGGCTCCTACTGCGCTTCAGTGAAGCTCATGTGACAAAATACATCTATACTGACAAACAAATTCCTAGGGAGAAATCACCAATGAAACAGTCATTTCACACTGCCAATTCTTCCAGGGTATTAAAGACCAAGAAGGTAAACAGAAAAAAATAAAGTGGAAAAACTCAAACAAAACAAGAACGGTACAGATAACGAGACCAAAGAATACAAGCCAGGCGGTAGTAAAACGGACAGTGGCAGCAACCTTCACAGCGCACCAAAGGGGACTTTATCGCCTTCTCAGAGGGGTTTTAATTCCCTTCATGAATCAACTCAGTGTTACAGCAGCTTCTCCTAATACTTGATGTGCTAAACTTCAATTGCACACTGAAGGCTGGACCCACGAAAGCCACAGTGACTGGAGTTTGGCAGACCTGCTCCGACGAACGCCGTGCCCTGGCTGCTCAGCCCGCCAGCACGCTGCAGCTGGAGCAAGCTCCACCAGCTGCCCCCATCCTCATTCCTGAGCTGGTATTTGCTTAATGTCAGAGACAGACACAAGAGGGCTGTGGCAACACATGGCGGTGGCCTCCGGCAGACTCTTTAAACCATAAGTGTACATTAAGACTTTGTTTTGGCCAGACTCTCGTTTGGGTGGTTTATTTTTACTACTTTTTAATTACTCTAATTGAAGGGGGAATATTTCCCTTCATTTCTCCCATTCAGCTGCTTCACCTCCTCCCACCCACTACTCCCTTTTGAGCCTCTGCCTGCAAACACCACTGTTAGTCATATTTCTGTGTTAAGCTGAAGGTTGGGTGGGCCTTCCCCCTCCTTTCAATTCTGTCGGAAAATAGAGAACAGATAAATTTCATTAACTCCCTTGGCTTGTAGGTTGACACACCCTACCACTCGTAAACACAGGGATTAGCTAAGTCCTTCTAATAAACAGAAGAGGAAAAAAAAAGATCTGTCCGCTATTTGTTTAAGGGATTTTGTGTTTACAAAGGAGAGGGGCGCATATGTGAGCAAACTTGCTATTTAGCCCTGATTGAAGGAGGGTGAGAGTGGCCCAGAATGAAGAGGGAAAGGGTGTCCTCACAACCACTTGAACTTCAAGAGAGTTCCCTCTACATAAAGGCTGGCAACCAGGCCCTGCACAGTCACCTTCGCAATCCTTTATAGACCAGGATCTTAGCAACTCTTACAGATACTTAGCTAGGGCATTTTTTTTTGCTGGAAACTACAGCTAGAACCCAGACCTACACAGTAGTCTTGATAGATAATTAACAGATTTCATGGCTTTTGCGCATGCATTCAAATAAGCAGCACAAAGCAACGCTCCCCATTCTGGTAGATGAATGAAGGTGAGAAGCCTCTGTGCTCTCAGATCCTGTGGAAAGGAGCAGGCTCCTCCAGAAAAACTCAGGAGGTGTTCAGCACCTGCTTCGTTAATGCAGAATGGGCCTCTGGATCCCCTGAAGGTTTTTTTTGCTCAACATTTGATATCCATTTTTCATATCCAATTATTAATCTGCATATACTGAATTCTTTGTTTTCTGCAGATCTGCCTGATTATTTAAGCTGTGAAATAAGAAGGCAGAAAATGAGAGAGAAAATGAAGATCTGATTCCCAGATGGATGCTAAAACTGGGAGGAAGGTGGGGGCACACAGAATAAGTCATTATAATTCAGGATTTATTTCTTGTACTGCAGCCTTACTAAACAAACATTTGGATCAGAAGAGGCAGGGTAGTTTGGGATTTAGTTGTAATTTCCATGGATGACCTTGATTTATTCCAAGTTCTCAACACTAAAGCCTCACTTTTCAAGGTCTCTCCCGTCCTCAGTTATTCAGGACCGTTGGCCTCATTTTACATTTCAACTCTTAGAAGAAGAACCATACTTTAACAAATCTATCACTACTGATCAAATGGATTACCTTTTATTTTTAATGCTCTCAGAATATGCACTGTTATAGGCATTCCCAAATACAGTGGAAGTGAAGTCTACAAAATAATCTGAGAGATCAGTTTGTAAAGAGAGATTTCTGTGAATAACCTCAGGTTCTTTGGGCCAGGAGAATAAAACTCTCATATGAATTTTTGTGTAAAATTGTCTTTTCACTAATGCCTTTCAAATTTTCACAAACCCCCCGAATAAACAAGTCCATTCCTCTTTTAAAAATGTTTTCATTTTCTGATAAGGAATCAGATCCTGAAAAGGTCAGAAGCAGTTCCAGCAGATTAGTAGGTGCTTCCACTGATTGCAACTGGGTTATGCAAAACACATCTCATTTCCTTCGAGCTCTCAAGCCAAGGTCTGAATACAGAGAGTGAGCAAATATAGAAGCACAGCTGCTTTAAGCTTCCTCCGATCCTCACTCATAATGCATAAGTGGTCCTCCTGCACCAAACTGCGCTGCGATCAAAACCAGCTGATCCTGAGTTTATCAGAACGCTACTGTTTAAATTGCACTTGAGATTTTACATTTTCCCCTAGTATATTTTACGGGGGCCCTTGTAAGTCTGATAAAATGTTGGAGCAGCTATAGCTGCTAAGGGTTGCTAATGTTTCCCTTCACAATTTTCTGATGCTCTCCACTGCCTCGTGTGGTCATTGGGGTTGACTGCCTCTAACTCAGCTCGAAAGGAATCCTTTATCTTGCTCTTTCCTTGTTTCAATGGATCAGAAATGGACACATATAACACCCTTCATGTGCATATCCCAGAGGACTTAGCGCTCATTAAAATAAAATTAAACAAGAGAACATAAATTGCAAAGCAAGCCAAATTAAATAATTTTTAAGACTTGATTTAAATACACTCAACAACTCAAAACAACAAGGGGGAGGGCGGGGGGAAGCCAGTATTAGATTAATTCAACCACTTTATCCTACCAGAGAAATAAAAAATAATTGGGGGTGAAGGCCTCACTAGCTCAATGGCGTATAAAGTAACACACTGACTCTCCCTGAGTAGTTTCAGGTCACATACAGCCAGTTTAATTCATGGAAAGATGACAATTTTTAGTTCTGAGCTTTAGGAACCATGTTAACAACTGCCTAGAAACTCTGAAGTGAGCGTCTAAGATCAGCCACCAATCTCCTAACCCTGTCTGGATGCCTATGGACCCAGCTCGCTGTGCTTCCATCACCCAGCCACCTGCATGGGCTACGAGCTGATCTCTTCTGCAGAAAGAGCTCAGGAGAGATTTCCTACTGGCCTCACGGTGAGTTCTGATTTGATCATCATTTGTGTTCAATGGAAAAGCACCTACCACATGCAGAGTGTTTCAGATCAGATCATTAACGTCCAGTTCAAATAAAGCTGCTTGGAAACTCCTTGGGCATCAGTTGCAAAAAACTTTCTTATGGTTATAACCCCCTTTAGCTCACAGGAGACTTCAGCGATAAGGCCTTCTGCCATGGACTAGATTGCAGGGTTTTCTGATGGCAACGATGTGATGCATGCCTCTTTTCAAGGCTACATTGCATTCCAGCAGTGACTATCAGGTAATATTCACAGGAGCTGCTGTTTTAGGTGTGCTGTGATTGTGTACTCTGTTACTCCATAACACTAAGTGTGCCCAGTTCACCTTACATGGCAGAGACAACAAGCAAAGCTGTTAAATTGTCCTTCTTGAACTTACAAACCTTTCCAAAGCAAAGCAACATCTCTGCACATGAGCAGCTTTGCTCCGGCTGAAACATGCTTACCCATGTTAAGCCTGCCATGCAGGAGACCATTTCCTCTTATTTTCCCCCCATAAAAAGTTAAATTATTTAAAAAAAAAAAAAAAGAAAAAGAAAAGAAAAGAAACATTTTCTTGAGTGGTTGCAGGTCACTCTGGATCAGTGAGGTTTAACTTTAGTGTGTTGTGATGAAATATTAATACCAAGTCAGTGTGTTTATTTCTTCAAGTGTCTGGAGCCCCTGAGTGTTTATACCTCAAGATTAGCAGGAAGTGTGCCCATGCATAGCAGCCCCATACTTAGAAAGTCCGAGATTTCAGCATTTGAAGACTGTCCATGGCAAATCAGCTGCATTGGATTGTATGTCAGTTCTGCCGTGAGACAGAGAGCCGTTCCCACGAGATTTCAATCCCATAACGAACCAACAGATTGGCAGGTTAATAACAGTGTTAGAAAGACACGTCTCAGTCCCTTCATTTCCACTGCAAAGTATTCAGACTTATCTGGAGCAAGCAAAATTAGGCCATAAACTTACTGCTAGAAGTCAAGATGGTAAGAGGGTCCCAATGTATTCTTTGTGACAGCAAATACCCTCTGGTCAGGTAAGGCTTGCTTTATGTTTCAGCATCTAAGACATTACCTGTTAAAAAGAGAGAGAGAAATTCAGTTCTCTAAGTTTTGAAGAAAATGTATGAATTCATCATATGGCAAATGGACACCGTTTGGTGGTTATAAAAGACTTCCAGAGTGCCTCTTTTAAGACGCAGCAACAGCAAACGGTCAGAGAGGTGGGGCCGGGAGAATTGTTTGCACAGAAGGCCGGGACGCTGAGGCTTGAACTAGTGCCAGGAAATCTATAGCCTCCCTCAAACCCAGCCTGCACCAGTTCATTCCATAAACATGCAGGACAGGAAGCCACTTGCCTTTCCCATTTGAAAGGTTAGAAGGGTCCTAAAGGAAGGGCAAGCGTAGGAGCAAAGGCAAACGTAGAGGAAAAAGGATACTGCAACGTCCTGCCCCAGTTTCACAGCCTGTTTGGGGGCAGATCCACTTCCCCTGTTCCTACAACAAGTGGAAACAGGATTTGTATTTTGGCTGAGAGTCTCTCTCGTGTCATTTACATGGGGCCATCTCAGAATTAGTCTTCTCAGGCGGGTGTTTCTCCAAATGGATGATGAGTCATGAAACCAAGGTCCTGGCTCCATAGCGATGTTCAGTCTAGATTTCCTTGCTATAGTTTTCAGTCTGGAACTGATATTAGTGCCAAAGCAGCTAGAGCTGCTTGAAAGGAAATGCAAGCTACTAGACCAGCTTGGCTTTGCTGTAGAGGAGGAAATACAGTACAGTGCATTACAGCTTACTACACGGAACAATTTTCCTGCAAACAGTAGCCCAAGATGCCTTTCAGAGCGAAATACAAAATATTAGCATGGTGGGAGAAGAATTACCAGACATAAGGATTCTTATGGGACATAAGGAATCCCTGCAAGTGTAGAGATTGATGAGAAAAATTTAGAATGCAGAAAGCTAAGGGGATGCTGCTTGGCAAAGCTGTCAAGGAGGTGGCTTACACTGACAGCGATTGGATGTGGCCGAATGGGCAGAGGGAAGCCAGCCGTAGTTGCCACATGAGGCACACACAGGTGAGGTGTCTGAGGAAGGTTGAGCTTTCAGAACGGCTTGCTCTCACTCAGAGAAGGATAAGGCAGGCCCAGAGCAGCAAAATCAACCTGTTTGCTCCCATGTCTGTGCCCCCATTTGGTGTTCAAGTCCAGCATACAGGTCATGTCAATATAGCATTCAAACCGTCTGAGTTCATGTCTAGTGGATCCTTGCTGACGTTATATAGCAGAGTTTCCTAAAACACTTGAAGATGATTCAGTCACCAACTGCCATCTAGTCTATATACACACTGGTGTAGAGGATTTTTAATTCTAGTCCAATTACGTAAGGAAAAAAGTGATGGACATGATTAAAAAATTGATCATCTCTACTACCTTAACGATATAAGTCAATAAATATTCCTTTCTAAAGAATGCTGCCAACTTCACTGACATTATACACCCTTCAGCATATATTAAACTAGTTTATACCTGCAGTATACAGCTGTGTAAATTTGAAAGCAAACGGAAATGCTGCTGCAATCCTACAGAACTGTAATCATTAAGATAGCAGCATGGTATTTAGAATGAGGGCTGGTTCTGCCCTTTTAATAATTCTTTTACATGCCTGAAGAAGAGGGGAAAGGCAAATATTCATGCCCCTTTAAGAGCCACTCCAAAAATACATATATGTAGAGAGGAACACACACAAAGAGATTATCTCTGCTTGACATAAACACTTGCTGTGTAAGTGGTAAGACACACACAAAGAGGAAAAAACTAAATTAGATAAGTCATAATAGTACTACAATAAAACTATAAAGCAGGAGACTGCTCCAGGCATTTGACATGCATCTTGGCACTTTTAATGAGGGAAAAAGAGACTCAAAGCACATCCTCAAGAGCTTATGTGTGTGCATGTGAATGTGTGTGTAAGAGGGAGAGAAGGCGGTGATGGTTCTCCAGGGGGAGGAGGATGCTGTTCACCGAGGCCCATCAGGTAGCAGTAAATCTCCACCGTCGGGCGCGCCCCGCCTCGCTCCTCACGCTACATTAGGCATGTTGTACTCCCTTTGGTTTATGGAGGTTGTGGTGCTAAATGAGCTAGAACAAGAGCTGCAGTATCAGGGGATCTAGTGACTGTCTCTACCAAACAGCTCCACTAAGTGAGGATTTCTCCATTTCCCTCTTCCTTGCTTAGGATTGTGCCAGAAAAAGCCAAACGCCAGCCCACCCACCCCCAACTCCTGCAAGTGATTTATGCATACCCCAAGTTTCTGGTTCTGTATTGTGCATTCCAGACTCTGGGAAAGGTGTAATTTATCTCAGCTGTCACCAAAATGCAATTTTGTGACTTCTTCCGTAATTTGTTAGCCTCTACTTTGCAGAGATGCAGAGCATCTGCAATTTCCTACCAAATCACCAGCATTTTTGGATGGACAGGGCACATGGCAGCATTCTCTGGAAAAGCAGAAATATGTGCAAGCATACCCTAAACCCATGGGTTGCAGCGTAACACTCAGAGCTGCTGCTGCCCTCTGGCATTCTCAGCCTCTCCTGGAACCAGCTTTCATCCTATCTCTCCCTCGTTATCCTTCAGTTGCCTCTTGACCTTTCAGTATTTTAAACCAATTCATTTTCATTTTCTATTATCTTTAACTAACAGCCACAGCTCAGGCCACTGCTGTATTATTTTCGTGCCATAAAAGATGAAGAGCAAGTTTTGCACAAGCATGTAGGCCATGCAGGAATATAGGTGGGCAAAAATCCAAAACCAAATCATTTGCCAGATATTCATAACATTTCAAAACATGTTTTCATGTCGCATTGGGGCAAAAAAAATCAAAACTTTTTAATGGAAAAAAGCAATGAGATGGGATATAAGAGTAAACCAGCAGTCTGTACATTTTTAATGTACTGAACGTGGATTCGAGTTCCTTCTGGAAACTAAAGATGCAGCTTCAACTTTTCGTTTTCAGAGCACTCCATTATGGGACTCTAATCTGTCTGAGAGATGCTGAATTCTGACCAATATTATGAAAAAGGCACTTTAACAAGCACACTGTTGTCTGCATTAGGGAACAGATATCTGGACTGACAAAAACACGCGCAAGAAAACACAATCTGAACTAGACCTACAGGGTGAATAGCTTAGTATTAACTACCACATCTCAGAGAATTCATTGTGTTTTTATCAAAATCTAACCAATGCTTAGCTATAGACGAAGAGGAAATAGAAAGTCAGCAATTGAGAAAGCCAAAAAATAAACTTCATTTTATCACCATTGACTCCAAAATCTTGAATATCACACGCAGTTCTAGTCAACTCAGAGAAATGCAACAGCAGAATTACAAAAAGTACATTACAGAAAAAGCAAGTGTTGAACAGACATATACAGGAAGGACTAGACAGACTAAACAGTCTTCTAGAACAGAGGGATGACTAAGGAGGGATAATAGAAGTCTGCAAAACCAGAGCTCAGTAACAACAAGACCATCAACCATATGAGGGCAGTTATTAGGAAACGGTTATTCACTGGTTCTAATCAAGCAAGAACTAGGGATTACCCAATGACAAACAGAAGGCTTCAAGCTACAAAAGAAAGGATCTTTTCATCCTATGCGTACTTAAACTGGCACTTGTTGCTAAGGTATGTTCTGAAGTCCAAAAAATATGAGCATTTAAAAAAAAAAAAAGGAATTAGAGAGTTTCATGAGGACAAGTTGGCCCACATGGCCAATAACAAGTATTTGCTGGAAGCCTGGGGTACATCAGGACATGTAGTCATGGTCTTATTGCAGGAAAGGGAGCACCTCTCTTGGATGTCACATGCTTTTGCAGCAAAGCTAGGTGTAACTGTAGGACCGAAGTAACCAAATATACCACAAACCACCTGTGTGCCTCCCTGAGCACAGATGGGCACCCTTAGATGTGCAAAGGAAAGTAAGACAACTGCAGATCACCTGAGTTTCAGCTGATCTCAGGAGGTTTTAGCCTGTAACCTCCTGTACTTCCCCCTTTATCTGAGAATGCCAGAACCCCCCCTTCCTCAGCATAAAGACTTTCTGGAGCTATATGTTTGTTGGACACATATGACATGGTATCTAAAAAGCTAAACTGCTAACCAATACCACCACCATAGTAGACTTTTAACACAAGTTTATGCATATCAGAATCCACAATTTCAGGAATGAAAAAATAGTATAAATCTTTAAAATGCCTACCCAACTATGATATGAACCCAATTTTGTTGGTGCTGGGAAAGAAAAAGGAAATTGTTACCCTAATACCTTGTAAAGTTAAAAAAAAACCCAAAACAATAATCCAAAGATCCAGGACAGAGAAAACCATTGCAGAGGTTTAGTTCTGGTTTCTTCCCACTCTCAGAATCCCATTTGTTCCTACAGAAGAAACATTCTCTACAAATATGCAACTTATTGCATATCCTGATGGCTATAATCACCCATATGGAGGGCATTATGATAGCCCACCAGGACAAAAATAAGGAAAATGATTTAGAGGCAATACTTAGCAGAACATATAGTATCCCACCCTCTTGCTTCCTGACCATCTTGGTAAGAAAGTATTTGCTTGATTGCTTTAAGAAGTTCTTGGCCACACCTCATTTAACTTATTTTCCAGATCAATCAGGTCAAGTCCCTGAAAAATCCCCTCAGGTTGCCTTTTAAACATTGACTTGTTGCCTTATAAGCAAACAAAATAGAAGTTTCCTTTTCAGCTGGCATGAGCTGGAGTCCAGATGCAGGGCTCCAACCCAAAAACAGCATTCAGCAAAGGACCCACATACCAAGCAGGATGACTGATTTTTGCCTGCACTTCCCCTCCCCTTTTTTTCCTGCCTTGGGAAATATTTGGGATGCACAAGTAGGCAGCCTTTTTTAGACATTGCCTGCTTCTAGGAAGAACAGAGTGGGTGAATGGATACAATAGGACCAGAAAGTAGAGCTGTTTAATCAAAACCAGTCACGAACAAAAGAAAGCCAAGGAGCCCAGGAGGATAATTATATTTCACACATCAATTAACATTCTTTCGCTGCCACTTAAGAAATCCCATTTAATTGCCCTGCCTAAGTCCTGATTGTATAAAATGTCGTATAGAAGGTGAATTGGCTACAGTGGAGGTTGCCATGTTATAGGAAGCATACAAAGCTGTAGCAGTCGAAAGTCGGTCTTTCTGGCGTGTTAACCCTGCCTGTTCACTTCCAGGGATAGCGTACTTACAGTAACGCGTACTTAGCGTTAACAGGATCACAGGCAGTGACCCAAAATCTAATCTCAGCCACCCTACAGTACTTAGAGCGTCAGCTCTTTATAGTCATATCACAATAGCAGCTAAGGGCTTCAAGACATCTATATAAACATAACAAGACAATCTCTCCCTGATAATCTTAAAGGCAAGGAAAAGGAAGGATGCCTTCACTAAAGGCAGGGAACTCAGCCTTGGACAGATTGAGCAATTTAATTAAGCAAGGTCACAAGAGAAGAACTAGGAAGTGGCCTCAGATCTCTGAGTTTCAGTTCCTTAATATTGGGTATTTTTCTTTCACTGGGATTTCTAAACACTACAGTAACAGAAGAAAGCGATCATCATCATCATTCTCAAATCCATTTTTCAGTTAAAGAGGAGGGAGTTTGGGAAAAGGTCAATATGCCCAGTGTTTTGCAAACATAAAATACCTTTCTCCAATGCATAGAAACATCAAAAAAAAAAAAGTTTGAAAACTAAGTAAACCATTTCTACTGGAAAACCTATGAAAAAGCAAGCCAAAATACTTTTGTGGTTATTTATTGGAACACATTTAAATATTACACGGGTGGCAAGTCAATGAGCATCTTCTGCTGGCCCTCTGGGTCACACCACAGGCATCCTCAGCAGCCCAACAGAGAAACAGTTCCCAAACATTTACTCCCATCAGACAGCAACCCACCTCCTCCTGGGGTAAGATTTTGTAGCATTTTTTGTTTGCTTGTGACTAGTTAGACTGTTTTTTTCAGAGGCCATCCTGAAATCCCCTATGCAGTCATCCCCATAGGAGGCACAGACCTCACACAGCAAGACTTCACAGCAACCAGCGCCATGGCTTGCACCAAAGAGTTAAGCCAGGATGGTTCATATTTGCCATTTCTTCTCTCTTCCTCCAAAATCTGCCGAAAAGGACTTTGACTGTGTAATTGCATCTGCAGGGGCACTTCTACTACCATAAGCGTGTTGATTTGACATCCAACTCCTACTTCTTCCATCTTCTTAACCAATTATGCCAACAAAAGTTTTACATTTAGGATAAACATCAAATATAGACTGGATAATATATAATATCTAATAAATTCAAAACACACTAACACCAGGATATCTACAGAATTATAGAATTTAATCCAGCCACATAGAACAATAATTTTTTAAAGCCTTACAGGAAAAATAAATTAACTTCCCTCCATTTAGTAAGGATAATGAAAGTTGAATTGCTCAGTGTGTCTTTATTTGGTGCTATATATCTGATAAAGGAAAACCATATTAAAGATACAGCATGTTGTTATTTTTAAGTCATGTGATTTTTCTGTCACTAAGAACTGACAGATTTTATTGAACAAAATAGTTAAATATGTGGATTGTGACAGCCACAAAAAACGAGTAAACGGGAAATCGTGAAGAATTTTTTCCTCTTCTTTGGAGACTTTTTTTTCACCTAAAAAAATACTAAATAGATTTAAATGAACTGAAAACACTACTGCTTTTTTTGATTAATTGCATGATCTTTCCACAAAGTATTTGACTCCTTAGGCAGTCTCGCCATATGGGCTTAAAAGTCTCCACGGATGGACTGCAGCTTCACCATAGATCTGTTTCAAATCAGCTCTCTATGCCGAGTGTCTACAGAAGGAGCTATTTATGAAAAGGGACTTAGGAACTTCTGATGTGAATGCACTGATTTTTTTTAAAGTAGCTTGCCAATAAATTTTACTGGCTATTATCAAATAAGAATTATTATTATTATAATTATTTATTTCTTATTAACATAATTCAATGCCAATTTTTATAACTAAGGGGTGCTTTTTTAAACCAAGAAAAAGTAAATTTTTTATTTAAAAAACACATCTTTAGAGCACAGAACAAACTTTATATAAAATATAATTAGCTACAAACTTGAGCTTAAGTAAATACTATGTCCCCACTTTGTTCATGAGGAGAGTGACACAGAGGATAAATCTTCTATTCAGACCCCTCTGGTAAATTTTTTTTGACAGGAGTGAGATTATAATGAAGGAGTTCCTTGCTCCCCATCCAGCACTTACTCTGTGAATTCATGCTGCCTTCACAAGCTTCATAAAGTTTCACTGCGCAGTGCGAGTTTGTTGAACAGAATATAATCTCCCTGTTGCATCAAACCCAGTATTTTAAACAGGCCAGCTGGCTCCCCTCCCGACATTAAATCACGCCAGGCTCCCTGCTGCATTTCAATAGTTAACACACACACACACAAAGCCTTTCCCCTGAACCCCCGTATCTTCCTGCACGACTACTGGGGAAGAGGGAAGATAGGAAGACGAGAAAGCAAATGCAAAGGAAGACAAGTGAAGTAGCAAGTCGCTAAGGCATTGTGGTTAGGGCCAAAGCATTCAGAACTAAGCACTATGTGAGATTTAAGGTGGCCATTACAGCCACAGTACGGGACAAGGTCAAGTACGAGCGCACCATAACACTCAGAGCAGTACCCGCGCCAGGCTGCATCAGATTGCAGGAGCCTGCAACAACAGCCGTGCCCCAGTACCCTCTGCAAAAACATCATCCCAGACACTCCCAGACCATAGACTGGCTTTAAGTTTCATAGCCATCCTACAACACTTCATAGCCACAGTAGCAACAGGTCTGGATATCTCCTCTCTGCATTTAAGTGCCCAGATTCCTTCTGAGTCTGACCCATTTGCTGCTGTCAATGGTATCCTGAAGTCAACAGGAATTGAGCTCATGCTTAATGTTTAGTGTGACCTACAGCGATGTCTTTTAAGGAAGAGAGAGGCTTGGAAGCCGATTCAGAGGTACTAAGGTGCTTGTGCTGTTTGTTTAATAAACCTGTAGAAAGTAAATAGAAAGGAACCCCACACATCACCTGAGGAAACCAAAGCAGAAGATGAACTTTTACAATTATTAATGAGGGTGAATTAAAACAGAAGAGAGGGCCACCATGGTGTTCCTTTTTTACTGGACAAATGCAGACGAGCTTTAAGGTGATATACACCCACTAAACCATTAAAGCTTATTTTCATATATAGCCAACATTTTTGTGGATGCTATTTTACATCTGCAATTTCCACACTGAGACATACAACTCCTTGTCCTACCCCGTATGCCTACCCCTCATAATCACAAACCTTGTTATTGTTATTTCTGAAAACAGCCCGCAAAGGCAAAAATAGAAATAAACTTTTCGTGAGTGCAAAACCATATCATGCAAAGCTCAGGCAAGACCAGTGCTGGTAAAAAAAAAAAAAAAAAAAAAAAAAAAGCAGATAATTTCTTTGAACTTCAAGTCCTAGTGCTTTGTCAAATCAGCATTGTAGTGAATTAGCAAGTGAGAGTTTCCAAACCTGAGCTACAACACTGATACTGGTAGTAATTCATGGTAATAAAGTCTCTTTCCTCAAATCTGCAGCAGAATTTTACAGGGTACTTCATTAGTAACGCAGACTATCGCAAGCAGGCCAAACGTGTCCCTTCAGTAACTTTCAGTAGAGGATCTAATCAATCTACGTCTTTGTCCTCATCTGAAAGGTGCTCAATGCCTGGAAAAAATCTAAAAATTTGAAATGAAGGCTGCAATGGATAGCAAATACCACCAGGAACTAAAGACCTTCATGATCCCTACTGCCTCCAGTACTACCTTCAGAGCACCTTTCCACCTTCCTTCTCAAATATAAGCACAGAGCGGCACAAACATTTAAAATCAAGCAAAGAAACAAAAAGCATCCAAACAGGCTTTCTGAACAGTAGAGAATGCAGCCAGAGACAAGTCCCAGATAAAGGATAAGATAAATAAACCCATGACACATTAGTCTTATCTCTCAAGGCACTATAGTAAGACACTTGGAACTATACTAATGAGGGATATATAAGGAACAGGAAAGAAAAGAAGGATGGTTTAATGGCTGAAAGGCTTCACTGGGAATCAGAATGTTTGTTTTCTATTTTCAGTTTGCTACAGACCTTCCGGATGATACCAGACCAGTTACTTAATTTGCCCATCAGTTTTTTAAGCAGCTTAATGGCAGCACCTCTACTTTCCCCATCCCTGCATCCCCCTCTTCAAAATCTCATTTTTCTCTTTTTCTCTTACAGATTGGACTATAAGCTCACTTGGACTGTCACATTGTACTTCACAGACAGCACACCTTCAGTCAAAACACCGTTGAAAAGCAAAGATTTTTGATTATGCTTTTTTCAGCAAACAGGCTTAGAAATCAGCGTCAATCACAACTCACTTTCTCCATTTATTATTTGTTACTAAAACCTGTTTTATTAACACACTTATTCATACAGAATAAGTTTTCAGACTACTACTTAGTGAAAAAAAACACTACTATTTTTGTCATCGTTTTTTAAACCCAAACTGGCCTCTTATGTGCAGCTCCTGTATTGGGATACATCATCCTCTGATTTAGAAAAAGACCCAATTCTCCTCACTATTGGCTGTTCAAAACAGCCATGGCCTGCTGCAGTCAGATCAAGGCCAGCGAAGGCTGGCATCGCATGCCAGGAGTCTGGACCGAAGCCCAGTCATGTTTGAGCTATTAGAGATCTAAGAATGTAAAAGGAGACAGAAGCAAATTAAAAGAAAAAAAAAATAAAGGAAGGTGTTTAGAGGAGGGCTGGGAAAAGAAAAAATACGGGCCGTGCTGGAGATTGAAACTTTGTTCAGTGTCCAAAATTCAACAACAGCTCTTCTGTGGGTTGGCTCCTGCTCCTCTACAAACAAGTTGGCCCTGCTTATAACCTGTATTAATTTATACAGCCACCAGCAGTGCCAGAACCTGTACAAATCCCTTCCCTGCTGTTTGCCGAACCTTTAAGAGGCAGATCATTTTGAGTGAATTGTTGGCCAGCCACTTGTCAATGATCTCCTTAGGGAAAGTCAGGACACCCCTCTCCCTCCCTGCTGCCCCTTCCCCAGCAGAAAACAGAGCTGCAGTCTTGCCTGGGGCTGCCCTGGCTGAGTAACCCGAGAGGCATCTGGGCTTACCACAGAATGTCCCCGACGTGCGGAGGGAGCCTGGTCTCATGGCCAGATCCTCCATGCATCCCGATAAAGCAGCAAGACACAAGGAGGAGAAACGTACTTGGGGGGGAAAAAGGATGGGATCACCCTCTCTGCTCCCACACACACACTCTTCACTTGCAAACCAGTTAAAAGCCATTTTCAAACACACATCCTTGCTCAGAACAAACGCAGTGTGATTCTAATTAGCCCCCAACACTGTTTACTCATTGTAGTACAAAGAGACAATCTTTATTATACATGGCACGCCGAGGTCACCACTGTTTGTATGTTTGCATTAATGTGACAGTGTGGAACCAGTCACCTGGTGGATCCCTGTTAGGGACTGAGCTTCACTCCTGAAAGCTTTCTCTCTCTCAAATAGAAGCAAAAGAATTTACTAGCCCAGCAAGCATGGGCTCATGAAAGGCAGGTCCTGCCTGACCAACCTGATCACCTTCTATGACCAGGTGACCCGGATGAGGGAAAGACTGTGCATGTTGTCTGCCTGGACTTTAGTAAAGCCTCTGACACTGTCTCCCACAGCATTCTGCTGGAGAAACTGGCTGCTCATGGCTCGGACAGGTGTACTCTCCGATGGGTAAAAAACTGGCTGGAGGACTGGGCCCAGAGAGTGCTGGAAAATGGAGTTAAATCCGGTTGGCAGCCGGTCACAAGCAGTGTTCCCCAGGGCTCAGTTCTGAGGCCAGTCTTGTTTTACCAATGATCTGGACAAGGGGATCAAGTGCACCCTCAGTAACTTTGTAGATGACACCAAATAGGGTGGGGGTGTTGATCTGCTCAGGGGTAGGAAGGCTCTGCAGAGGGATCTGGACAGGCTGGATCAAGGGGCCCAGGCCAATTGTATGAGGTTCAACAAGGCCAAGTGCCAGGTCCTGCACTTGCGTCGCACCAACCCCGTACAACTCTACAGGCTTGGGGACAAGTGGCTGGAAAGCTGCCCGGCAGAAAAGGACCTAGGAGTGTTCATCGACAGCCGGCTGAATACAAGCAAGCAGTGTGCCCAGGTGGCCAAGAGGGCCAACAACATCCTGGCTTGTGTCAGGAATAGTGTGGGCAGCAGGACTAGGGAAGTGATCGTGCCCCTGTACTCAGCACTGGTGAGGCCACACCTTAAATACTGTGTTCAGGTTTGGGCCCCTCACTACAAGGAGGACATTGAGCAGCTGGAGAGGGGTCTGGAGACCAAGGCTGATGAGGAATAGCTGAGGGAATGGGATTGTTTAGTCTAGAGAAAAGGAGGCTGAGAGGAGACCTTATTGTGTTCTACAACCACCTGAAAGGAGGGTGTAATGAGGTGGGTGTTGGTCTCTTTTCCCAAGTAACAAGCAATAGGACAAGAGGAAATGTCTTCAAGTAACATCAGAGGAGGTTTTGATTGGATATTAGGAAAAATTCCTTCGCTGAAAGAGTGGTCAAGCATTGGAACAGGCTGCCCAGAGAGGGGCTGGAGTCACCACCCCTGGAGGTGTTTCAAAAACACGTAGATGTGGCACTTCGGGACATGGTTTAGCAGGCATGGTTTGGGTTGATGGTTGTACTTAAAGTTCTTGGAGGTCTTTCCCAACCTTAATGATTCTATTCTACTATTTTATCAGGTAATTGTAAGCAAATTTACACACCTTAGAGACTAGCCACCAAGTGTGGGCAATGTGCGACTTGTGTGAATTACAAGACTAAAATGTATGTTGTACAACATCCTACAGTGCTACACAAGATTGATTACCCAGACAAGTTGAAAGCCATTGAGTTCTCCGCATTCCGTGCAAAGACATAAGAAGATCAAGCCACTTACTTTAAAATAACCAAACAGGTGACCAGCCACTTCCATTCCCACTCTGCTCATAGTTGTTATAAAAATCACACCCACTGATGCCTTTGAGGATACACGTTATAAAAGCACCATTTCTTTTCAGAACATAGGTTTATTTTTTCTTTATCACTGCTAACTTCCTGCATTATTTTTTTCAGGTTACTCCTACTAATGAACACCTGTGAGGTTCAGGCTGCTTCTCTCCCAAAACCATTCAGCTGGGTTTACCCACAGTCAGTTCAGTTTGCTTGTTTGCTGTCCAAAGTGCCAGCTCTTTCGGTATTCACTTTGTATTCTTCTGCCTTCCTTACAGTTAGTGTAAATACATACCTAAAACCATGAACAGTTCAGTACAAATGCAACAATACATGGCAGAGTAAGGATGGATTAGCAGACAGTAAGTTGCTTAATTACGCTGCTGTTAATATAACGTTAGTGTTTTGACTGAGGGCCCTAAATTTAGACATGCAATTTCAGCTGGACGTTTCACATTTTCAGAAGCATTCCTGTTCTCTTCTTGGTTTGGGAACAATATTTTAGGTGACTGAGGAGCATGTTAAAAAATTATGCATATCAGTAGTTTTCTTGGTGAATTCAGAAGAACACAGGCAATTACACATAGCATTCAACTTCTATAGTTGAATCATCAAATGTAAGTCTAACATAAAATTTCAAGTGTCCTGTTGTTTACTAGATAAATACATTAAATTGTGCAAACAAAAACAACGATGTGACAGGCAGCACAACAAGACGCCAGTGAATCACCTACAGTTGCAGAACTGCTGAAGAAATGCACGGAAAAAATGAGCAAATCAATAACATAATGAGCTTTTCTGCTCCATCCTGTACCAATCAGGACATTAACACAAATCAAACTTGTAAAAATATTTGGAACTAGGAAAAGGCTCATTTCTTGTGATCAGGAGAGAACTGTTCACTCTAGCACAGGCAGAAGCTGCTACATTTGGGGCTCCAGTTACTACACTGACAAAGTGAAGAAACCAATGTCATTCAAGAGCCAAATCAGGCTTCCAGATTACTGCGTCCCGTGTGGTCTTTATGGAAACCCAGCTATTACCTCAATTTTGGACATTATCAAAGATGCTGTATAATAATACCTTTTGCTGATATAAAAACATTTGAATTGTAACAAAGCCATGAAGAAACCTTAACATAAGCCACACTGCCTGGGAAGCAGGCAAAGACAACATCCAGTGATCTCCCAGAAAGCAGAGTGAGCCTAACGTAAGGAATTCGGGTATGAAGTCAATGTGCATCGCAGCTCCAGGCACACATAACTGGGGTTGCATTTGCATTTATGCAACCAGCCAGTGTATTAGCGGTTCTGCTTAGCCCTAACTTCCACAAAAAAATAATTGGGAAAAGGAGAGCCACCACACTCTTTTGAAGACTGATTTGTACCCACTGGAGCCATGAGTCTAATTAGCATCAGAGGGGATCGCATGGGGGTGCAAGTTCAACCTCTGCTTGTCTGAGGCACAGCTCTTAAACCGCCCCTCTGCTGAAGCAGCTCAGAGAATATCCCAGGGATTCCCCAAGCACCAACAGGGATCAGAGCTAACACCAGGTATTTTCAGTCTGCTCTTCACAGACTTTTATAGTTTGGGTTTTTTTCCTTTTGTAAACATGTTTCCAAAATCTCACTCACAAACTTAACCCCTTTTCCAGAGCATGAGAGGTTTTTATTTTAGGCTTATCAAATGATGAAAAAGCACTCGGTTACAGCAGAGAGGCAGCAAACCTGAATAAAATGTTTGGGATAGACGATCTCCCGGGGTCCCCACAACTAAGAAAAGTTTAGGGTCCCTGATGTTCAGGTATGGTGTTCTCTAAATTTCCAGGGTGAATTTTATATGCCATAAAACCCTGGCCTCCAGCTGCCCCTCTGGAAGGTGCTGGTCTCCTATAGATTGTGTCATGCCTGCCATACACATATGAGTATTACACTTCACCCGGGCTTCAAAAATTGTACAAAATATATATTAAAATCATATATATTATATAATATTTCGTTAGCTACGTTTCTCCCATCTTGACTGCAGAAATGAACCTATTTTTAAGACCATGTTAAGAAACTGCATGCAAAGTTACATCGGGTGTAGAGTACACTGATGCCACTTGCTCCAGAAACACTCAGAAACAAGCTTGACTCCCCAGATTTTCAATGGTTCACCTAAGTTGCATGTACTGACGCACTGGTGTAAAATTCTTGAAACTCTACAGTAGTAATCCAGGGTTCGGGCATTTGCACTTCGAAAACACAGTTTATTTTTGCCATTCACCAATTTATTCCTATTTGGTACTAGCAGCTTCTTCAAAATTTGCACCACTGAAGAACTTTTAATGTTTATTGAGTCCTTATGGGACAGAAGCAGCTCTGGAAGACTTCTGCACTTACAGCGGTTACATTGTTGCAGGCCATAAAATTCACACTTTGCTGATGCAATTGTGAGCTCAGAGACAGCGTCTTGCAAAACCGGATTGACAGTGCAAAAGCACATCTACTTCTATTTTGATAAATATCTTCACAAAAGAAATACTTTTTCCCTTTCAAAAGTAAAGCTTCATACATAGAACATAATGCAAAATGTAGCAAAGTTGACACAGGAAATGTAGGACTGTGATTTGCAACTCCTTTTGAAATGTCTTCTGGCATCAGCTTGGAAGAAATAATACCCTAAGTAGCACAAACTGCACAATGAGATATCATTAAGGGCATAAATGGGGCATAACTTGAATACAGATCCCATCTCGAGTATCATCAATATATTCATTTCTTAAAAGAAATTAGGAAAAAAATACCCAGCCTTTTTTTCACATGCAAAAGTTGAAATGCTCAGTGTGAATCATAAAACTGTTTAGGTTGGAAAACACCTTTAAGATAATAAAGTTCAACCGTTACCCTAACCCTGCCATCTCACCACTAAACCCTGTCCCTAAGCACCTCATCTGCCCAGCTTTTAAATGCCCCCAGGGATGGGGACTCAACCCCTTCCCTGAGCAGCCCATTCCAGTGCTTGACAACCCTTTTGGTGAAAAAATTTTTCCTAATGTCCAACCTAAACCTGCCCTGGTGCAACTCAGGGCAGGTTTAGGTTGATTTCCCCTCATCCTATCACCAACTCGAGCTGTGCAGAACTTCAGAGCCCAGGTCTGAAATACATTGTAGTTGTTAGGAATGTTTATCCTTGCCAGTTAGGATAAATTGGATAGTGTGTGTGTGTGTGTGTGTGTGTGTCTATTTTTTCATTCGACAGCTTGGGTTTTCAGAGGTTTTTTTACTCTCACATGATGCAAAAGAAATTACTGGATCAACTTTGCTCAGTACTTTGGAGAGACCATAATTTCTGACAGTCACGGAGAAACAAAAATTTCAGCCCGATAGGTAATTTTTTCCAAAGGCCCTAAGCACTGAAAACTGTGTCATAATGGAAGATGTTTTGCAACCTTAACTGCAGAGCGGTTGCTCCTGGCGCCTGCTCTATTACACGGACCTTCAGAGATACATCTAGTGAAGAGGCACTATAGATTACAGTTGATCTTTTTTTTCCTCTTTTTTTTAAACTAAAATTATATGCTGTAGTCCATCAGATGAGTTCCCTGGCTAGAGCCGTATCTGAGGGAAACTTTTTCCTCATACTGCAAAAGGAAACCAAAAATAGAGGCCTTGGCAGTCTGGGGCTTCCCTAGCAGCCCACTTATAATGAATGTAGGAAAGGACATGGTGGCCTACTTTTAAAAGGATATTTTTGCCAAGTCACAAAATAATAAGAAAAAGAATATATGGTATAACCAAAAAAATAAATATCTTTAGGTTATGGAAATTATGACTGATGACATCTCTTGCCCCTGTTGCCTGTGATCTATTTGAACATATACAAGACCTTAATTATAGACTTGCAGTAAATGATCAGGCTTAAAGCATGCTCTCAGCCCGAACAGAGGAGCAATCCAAGCATAAGAACAGACTTGTATTAAGCAGAATTGTCAAGGTACTGGAGGGGACACTGAAACCAGGAAAGAGGTTGATTTGAAGGCACCAACATTTGTCCCCTTGCCTCTTAAGAGGGGCAATGCATTCCCACATACCAAGTTTTTATTAATTCATCCTCCTTGGAAGCCAAAAAACTACCTTTCCCTGATCATATACTTGCAAAGCTGAAAATGCAGTAAGAGAAAACAGAAAAAAAGACCAAGTTCCTCAACATAAATATGAAATACTGAAGCCAGCAGAATTATTCCACATGCTTGCCCCTTCCCAAGCCAAAAACATCCTCTATTTTCCTCATATGCTTTTCCCTTAAGTAAAACACAATACAGAGACATGTCACAGTCAACAGGGCTGCCTTTTTCAAGACTGAGTCATTTGGGGAGCCTGACTTGAGACATCTTGAAGGAACTCTAGTCTCAGAAATCGCATGCTCCTGCTCTCTGGAAATCAAACTACCTTAAAGCATTAATTTGAATAACCAAAGACCAAGGTGCTTAAGCATGCAACTTTTCTGAGGGTCTCAAGCCAGAAGAATAAGCCATATCACTACTCTTCCATCCTGAAGAAATCTCTTTACTCCTATGGTACATTAGAGTGTATAAACACACATGCACTAACATGATTGGTAGTTTTCCTCCTAAAGAGGACCAGTTAGAAGAAAAATATGTGTACTCATCCCTCCCCAAAACAAGGAATTGGACAGAAGTCAGCTCACAGCACAGAAGGCAAAGCAGGTTAGCAATACGCCACATACACAGGGAGAGCCAGAAAGGCATTTCCTGATAGAATGTGAGAGGGTTTGGTTTTTGTTGTTTTGTTATTTTGAAAAACCTGAATGTTTTAATGAAATATGCCTGTTCAGTGCCTCCCAACAGAAACAGAATAGGAAGTACAAAACCCTAAAAACTCTATCTCAAAGTTCTCAGGACTTCTGAACTGCTCTTAGGGCCCAGCCAGGTTCAAGGAAAGGAGTTGCTCATGTTTGGAAACAATGTTAATTTTGAAATAGAGAACACGTGATTTTTCGAAAACACTCTCTACTTTTTTCTCTATAGGAAGATTCTATTTCTAGTTACGATTATCTCTTGTACTTTTTTAAGGACCCATCCAGACTACTGGGAAGCTACATTTGGGATGTGTACATTACTAGCCTTGTTAAAGTTCTAAACCATGCATTCATGTTAATTATTCTGAAGCATCATTATTCCCTTCTCAGAGCTCATCTCTTCTTATGCAAAGCCATTAAATTACTCACAAATGGTCAGTGAATGTGAAAATGAATATCCAGGTGATGATATATGCAAAATGCATTTTTTGGCATATCTTCAAGGGCTGAAAAATCCAGTTCTAAAATTATTATCTTTGCAAACACAGAACTCTGCTTTGAAACAACCACACACTTTCTCCACAGATCAAACAAGTGTGATTATAATTAGTTGTTCTAAAGAGTGGAGACAGTAAATACTGGCTACCACTTCCCAGGTGAGAAAACTTCTCTTCTTTCTTATATATGTATGCCTGTATCTGAAAAAAAGTAAAAGTTGTTCATCTTTCAGGCTCGGTTTGACTGCAGTAAGTGTATCACAGAATCACAGAATGGCAAGGGTTGGAAGAGACCTTGGGAGATCATCTAGTCCAACCCCCCTGCTACCATCTTGTGTTCCTAGAGACAAAATGAATGCTTTGTTGTAAAATCATCCTCTCACAAAATTAGAGATTTGCAGAAACAGATTTCTCAAAAATGATTCAGTTGTGATACAATAGCAGTTGTCAGCAAAAGCATTCCAGAAATCTTTACTTGGCACAATTACTTTAACATTATTTTACCTTAAAAGGGGTGTAAGAAACAAAGCTAAGCTCTATTCTTACCAAAACAATGAGGCAAGGAGGGGGGAATCTTCAGCAAGAAGATGCAAAGCCCATCTTTAGATCTTTCACAAGGGCAAAAGAGCACTTTCTAAGAAATCCAGAAAGAAAACAATGTAATCCCACCTTATATATGACTGTCTCATATTCCTGACCCATCCTTTGAAACCACCAAATAAAAGCCTGAGCCTGCAGTAGGGTAGGGTCAAAGCAAAGGGAGGCTGGGCAGGGAGGTAAAGCACTTTTCCACCCCCTCCGGACCAAGGAAGGGCCACATCCCTGGCTGTCCTCAGCACAAACAACAGGCCCAGGGTCCATTTCACCAAAGATTACCAAATTCAGACTCACAGAGAGAGGTACTCAGATGCCACCAGGCTTAAGTATTTTTGCGAAAACCACAAACACAGAATTGATTTCAGCTCCCAACCTTGCCTAAGGAATCTCAAACATCTCTTCAGGATGGTTTCTCACCATCACTCCAATGGTACCAAACAGACTTAACAGGTATTATTTAGTTTTACAGCCCAATATGACAGGTCAGAAGTAGCAGTGGATTTTTGCAAGAATGGTTCAAATTTGACCAGAAACACCAGAGTCCATGCGTCCTTCAACTGGCACAGAGAAGATTGTGCAGAATATTGACTAAAGCTTATAAAATGGCATCAGAAATAACACATGGTGGCCCAGACCAAAAGGTGACTGTAAGGAAATAAAACACAAGGAAAAACTCTCTCCACACCATGCGTAGCCAATCTCTTGCATTCATGGCTATACAAATTTAGAGTTAAATATTAGTACTGGTCGCAGAATTAGCTAACAAGATATATATCTATAGAAGCTAAAGCTGACTGGATTTCACCATACATGAAGAAATCACTGGAGGGACCCAGTCCTTCCACATTTACTGTTATGGGTAATCACCCCGAAGTAATTCCCTCTACAGCAAGCTTTCACTTTCCTCTGAAACATCAAGTATTGGTTGGTGCTAACATCAGTATGCAAAACTGACTGGAGTGGTGAGTCCAAAGGCAAAAACATGTAGGTGCCTGGCACAGCGCGAATGCATAAATCAGTCTTCACAAAGAATTTCTTTTTTTTTTTATTTTTTCCCAAAGCCAGCTCTTTAAAATTGGAGGTGGGGGAAAAATAAGTTGCAAGACCAAAGGAGCACTACGAATGTCTACTGCAATCACCCACATAAAATAGGTTACAGAATCCCACCTCCAGTGAAGAAAGGTCATGCTTCCCGTCTACATAATATGATTTTGCACAGTACCTTGAGGCTGACCTACAGCCTTTTTCTAAAAAGACCCAATCTCAAGTTAGAATCCAAGTGTTGATAGATTTATCACTTCCCTTGGTAAACTGCTCCTATAGTTAATTATCCTTACTATTTAAGTCACGTCTCATTTCCAGTTTATAAAAAAAAAATACTGAAGACCTCATAATATTTTTTCTACAATGTGTGTCTATATGCATGTGGTGTTGTGTGTGCACACCCACACACATATTTGCTTAAAATAATCCCACTTTACTTAATAAAGAAGGGTTCTTTTTCCACATGCAACATTGTACCATCGCTGGATCTGAGAATTTGAATATTAATCCAGAACTGCTACTGGACTGATATCCAGTTGCATGGCAAAAAATTCCAGTCCAGTACCCAAAGTCAAGCTTTTTAAAGCTGGGGACATCTAAACAAAAGCAAACTTACAGCCAACACTTGGATTTCCCTTAGAAAATTAGGAGTTGCAGAAGGTGAATATTTTCTACATTTTTAGGCACAAAATTAAATGTATGTGTGTACTTCATCAGTTATTGCTGCATATTTTACATTAGAAGTATTAGAAGGCTGGCCGTTGTTTATAATCATTAAATGTATGCTTATATACAAGTTTACATATGGGTTGTAAGACTTCTTGAGAAAACATGCTTCAGCCAACTTATGTTCAACATGAATTTTTTTTTTTTTTTTTTTAAAGGTCCTAGAGTTTTTCTTTTGTGGTCCTGTCAAACTTGCTATTGTTAATTATCTGAAGAGTTTTGAAAAGGCCGGAAGATAGGGAGAGGTATCGAGGAGATTACAAGAAACAAGAGAGCATTTCATCTCCATTCCTGCAAAGTTTCTGCTGTCCAGCTGCAGCCTCTCTCGCAGACGATGAATCATATGCCTAGAAAGAAACTACATATCTGAGCAAACCACATTCAGTTACTGTCTCTGTTTGGTTATGTATTAGGTAAACCTAACCAATCAAAGCTCATCAGCTGACACAGAAGCCGGTGGAATTAAAACACAGACATACAAAAATTCTTGTAAATTATTAGTAGGGTCACACAAGGCCTTAAATATTGAGAACAGCAAAACAATCTATTAATAACTGAAGCACTGATAAAGTTTCTGCATAGTCTAAAAAAGAAGAGATAACCAGGAGGTAATGTTTCCAAGTTTTTGCGGTCAGTGAGTTTTTAATCTGATATGAAAATGCTTGCGTGCCTCCATGTCCTGGGACAACCAGGACTCAGGGTCCGAGAGACAGTTCAACTGGGGATAAACATATTAAAGGATTATGGACAAGGGGGGAAAATAAAGGTAAGCAAAACACTGTAAATTATTATAGTCATATGCTAAGCGAGGCATGTGTTTATGCAACATCAGAAGCAGATGAGTTGGCAACAGTGAGACTGTGACCTGACTGGTCCAGCCTCTACTGTTCCTACGTGCCCTACTGTTTTCATCAGACCTTTGTGATTTTCACTAGCAGGAGACCAGAAATACACTTTCCAAGCTCAAGCACACTGTCTGGAGATATGAAATCACTGGGAGGGCTATCGTGAAAGAATAAGCAGGGTGCACAAGGCAAAAAGAGAAGGGCGTGCTCTGCTGGGCCTGCAGCAGCAGGATGCAAGGCCGTGCTCGGTGGTGCAGAGTTCCCCTCTGCCGCTGCGCTGCCGGTCAGGCGGTCGGAGAGATGCCTCCTGCAACATGCCAGCCTGCCAGAGCCCACAGCAAGCACGGTGAAATGAGCTTAGCCTGCTGGCAGTTAAACAGCATCTTCTGGAAAACTATGGCATTCTGTGCAGTGTAACCTGATCCAGTCAAAGCTTGTGTCATCTCAGGTCAGAAATTACAGGGAAAGAAGAAACTGTGGGTTTTGTTTGTTTATTTGGTTTAAATATGTGGCCAGTGCAAAGATCAGTTGTCAAATGGAAAACATTGGTTGAAAAGTACTGAAGAAAGAAAATAGTCCCAAGAGAAGATTCCTCTGTGCCACAGTACAAAATCCACAGGTCCCCAATCTCCTTTAAGGCTCTATCTGAGCACGTTTACCAGATTCCCTACAGATCCCAGAAAAAACTGTTTTGTATTATATCCAAATCCCAGCATTGGGCTGTAGAGCTGCAAGGCATAAGCTGGTTTGCATTGGAAAGAAAGAAGCCTCCCTTAACACCAAGTTATCTGATAACCGTCCTTTCCAAGAATACACAAACTT
>NW_009260622.1:4744338-4766611 GCF_000687185.1 Egretta garzetta | reverse complement strand
ATCGGATTCTGGCCCCTGGCTGGAATGAGACCCCCGCCTGATCCGGTAACACGAACTCCTATGGCTCTGGTGAGCACCCAGCGGAGGTGCTACTTGGCACAAGGCATTTTCCCATTCAAGTGCAAGCCATATGTCAGGAATGAAAAATCAACTTCAGAAATCATGTGTTATGCCACTGTGGTTTTAGAATAATAGCCATTGCTGCGTGTACTTGACAGCCAGGCTACCAGCCTTGCTTCTTTGTCCCATTTTGAATTGTATCTAATAATGATTTTAGAGACACCAATGCTCTGTCCACAGCTTATAAAATGCTTCAGCATCTTTTGGAACAAGGTTTTGTTGATTTAGTGGATGGGTCAACACTGTTGTGTCTGACCTGCCTCAAGACCAAGCTCTGAATCCAGTTCACTGCCTAGCCACACACTTTGACTCGGTAGATTACCTCTGTGTACCAGTTCTGGGACAACCTACCCAGTTCTTTCAACAGCCAAATTTTACCTGTGCCTTCAGCACACTCAAATGCACATGAACCTTCCCGCATGGGGACAGCTGTGGAGCTATGTGCCTGGTGCAGCAAAATTTATCTCTCGTCAGGCTTTGAGGTGTTGCTACAAAACCAGAATTTGGTGGATAACATGGTCAGGAATTTTCATAAAACAGCACTGGTGTTGAATGCTGTTTAAAGACAGTCTGAATCTCTAGAAAGAAAAAGGGAATGCAACATGTAGGGCCTTAGGAGTGTGCTGAAGTTCAAACCAGCTCCTGAGATCACCCAGCACAACCAAGCACAGCCACTGAGCCTCGACCTCCCAAGTGATAATCCATGTCTCCACCATTTCAATGGGAACTTGCAAACAAGCCTAAAGTGAAGTGCTGAAGGCTTCTCATGTGAAAATCTCAACCTCATTACAGCTGTCATTCAGCCTGTAATACCAAAGTATAACATCACTCAGGTGGAAAGCAACATCAAACATCTAAACAGGGATTAGAAGATATAACAAGAGAGTGTTCATCTCTCGTTGGCAGATCTGCCAAATGAGAAAATTTAAATGAGAGTTTTGCTGGGAACAAAAAGCTGGTGAATGCTGCAAAGCAGTGATGGCCTGCCAGCCTAGCCAAAGAGCCACAGGAATGTTGAATCAATGCCTCAGATGGCTAGCGTGTCTAAATATACATTAAAAAGCAAACACAGCACACTTAAATACAGCAGCTGAATCTGTGCTGCTGGGCCTGATGCACTGTTTCCATCACCCCCCTATGCAAAACACGATGCAATTCATGGCAGCTTTAAATACAGTGAAGGTAAAGGAGATGACAAAATGTGATGCCTTTTTTCCCCCCATTTGGAAACATAACATGCAATGAAAGGGTGCTCAGTTACTCTGAAAATTAGGCTCCAAGTTTGAATTCAATTACTTTGTCCGATAACTGAATCAAAGATGCCGCTTCCTGTTTTCCAAATGCAAAGTAAGCCTACCAATCAAAAAAGTTATTTTTGATTTTAAATCAAATGTTATTGAAAAATACCATATATTTCAAGATCCTCTGATGTTTGTTTTGTATACAAAGCACTCATTACTTACATCTTTTGCCTCATGATATGTATAGGGAACACAGAGAACCATCTAACCATGTCCACTTCCTTGGTTTCAAAAGCAGCAGAGACTGTTTCAGTTTACCTCATTACCCACATTAATGACCTACCCAGCCATAGGTGTTTTGTTGCTTTTCAGGGGGTTTGGTTTTGGGCTGGGGAGAGAGGAGGAGGAATTAAAATAACAAGAACAAATCTGGTGACATATTTAGAATGGCATACAACTCCAAAAGGAAATAATCACATGTCAATGATGGACTGATCTCTGTCCTTGCTTTCTTGAAGCACAAATTATGGCCAATATTTCAGTTCTTAGACCCATTCTTCAAGTGCTATAAACTCTCATAGATCCATGCTAACCTGCACTAGCAGAAGGTTTGTCCATTATACATGCACCTGTGACTAATATATTTGAATGGAAGGCTGAAATCCAAGCAAGCTGAGGGAAAAACAAGTTATTACAGTAAAGGCACCCAGTCTGCAGGCCAGCTGAACAATCCTTGAATGAAATCCAGAAGAAAGAAGTTTGGACGTAGTCCATTCGCAGCTCCCATGGGACTGGAGAACAAGCAGCAAATGCCAGATTGCAGTTCAACATTGCTTTTATCTCTCCCACCTTGTTCCCATTCTCAGAACGGCACCAACAAGATGATGAATGTTATTCTGCAGTGACCCCTGCTCCGTAGAAACAGCATGGCAATCCCTCCCACTCCTTTCATTCCCAACCCCTTTTCTTCTCAAGAAGCACTTTGAAGGTTCATAACATTCAGCCCTGAAGGCAAGAGGGTTTTTCCAATGTAAATTTCTTTTGGTCACCGCAATATGAACAGAAATCTTGGGCAGCTCTCTTCTGCGACAGGGTTTTCATATTTCCTTTGCCTGCCCAGCTATTTATCATTTTCCAATAATCCTATGCCCTGGAGACAATAACATTCAGCAAATGGCCTTACTTCCCCTCCCCCTATCCCACACACACAATAATGTTTCCATGCCTGAAAGTCTGTCCGTCAATGCTGATCGGAAAGAAAGATGTTTATCTCTACATATGGCAACCCACAAAAGTTATAGATGGAAAAAGATCTATTAGATCATTGAGTCCAAAACTCTACTTAGTGAAGGACAGAGCCCGCAGAGAATACAGAATTGTTTTTAAACAGATGCAATAAATTGTCCTTCATGATGTGGTGGCCAACTGAGATATTTCACATCCTTGACTTTGAGGTAGGAGACGCCGCAATTTAGAAGTTTTTCTCCTTTCCCAATAGATTCATGATACTAAATTTGTTGTTGGTTTCTACTAATATGCTCTAGTTTCCAAAAGACAGACCAACCACAACCAGAATTCTTCCATCACTGCCTGATCCTAATTTATTTAAGCTACTTGCTGAAGTCATCATTTGGACAGTTCTCAAATGACCCCAAGCTAGGATCACATATGGAAATATGGAAAAGCAATATGTTGCAACAATCCAACAATATCCTTCCAATTAAATCTTAAACTTTGGTAGGTTCAAACATCACCTCTTTGCCCTCATATCTGTCTCTTGTTTGGTTAAGGGCTCACGCTCAAATTCAGTGCTCTGAAAATGCCCTGGATGCACCGGGACCAAACCAAAAATGAAGTTTCACCACTGATCTCTGTTGCCATTCAAGGGATAGGGAGGACACAGACAGAATTTTACTTATGAAAAATACAGAAGGACAAGCATCTCAGAGTAATTCAGTTGTCTAAGAAAGTCACTGAAACATCCTGAGAGTCGCTCATTGCATGACCATTCAATTCTAGGCACAGTGGCTGGTTGTACCTAACAGATCACGGCTGATAATGACTTTTGGGAAAGGAATAATCTCAGCACAGAAAGCAGCTCCAAGGTCAGAAGTATGGCTCTGTTTGGATACAGTTCCAAATAGGTATTTAAATTACAGATCACACAGATTAGACATTCACTATTATCAAATTCATTAACACATCTTAGAAATTAGAAGGTTCAGTTCAATGTTAAATCTAGAGCTATAAACAGTTTCATAAAAAAGTGAGACACCTCAGGGAAATGAATCCCGAGTTCCAGGCCCATCTGAGACTGCATATCAATTTATCCCAGCTGAAGACACAAGCAGGTACAAGGCATACACACGCACCTAAATCGTAAGCCTGCAGTATTTCAGTAGCCCACTAGGCTTAACTGCACTGGAACAAGGTTGGACATTTTGGAAATGCTACAAGTGTTTTGATGAACATATTTTTTCAGCAATAATTAACAGATAGGTAGGAATGGCCCAAGTAACCTAAGGCAGTTATACATCAATATATACCTACATAACACAGAAATTGGGCATTTAACGCCTTCCACTCCCTATGAAAATTCTAGCTCTAACTTGTTTAAAAAAAAAGCCTTCATTACAAGTGTATTCCGAAAGCATTTTTAAAATATTCATTTCTAAACACAGCCATCTGAATCCAGATTACCTAGAAAACAGGGGTCATTGCTGGTGACTATTCCTCTCTCAAGTCAGAGGATGCATCTTGTTTCACTTTGGACTCAGTTTTCCCAGCACCCAGGGAATAAGTGCAACAGCTATGGACTGTCACAGCCTTACTGCCTTCCACACCGAGGGTGAACTAACACAGCCTAACTTTTTCTAATACAGGCATCAGCAGTGTATGCATTTAAAAATAAATAAAACCCATGTGTGACAGATATAAGTCATGTCAGTTATCAGAAAGCGTTCAGATTTGACAGCAATGAGGGCAACAAAAAACAAGATGGGGAGTTTGTCTGTCCTAGCTAATGTTTCACAAAAAAATTCTCCAGATCATTCATTTTCTATTTTGGATATAATCCTTGATAGAAGATTTGACTTTGTATATTGACATACTGGTTCCCAGGAATCTGGTCCAAAAGTGCGCTCTCATCTCTCCCCGCCTCCGCCCAAACACTTTTTAAAGTAATATTGACACAACTGCAAGTAGTAGCCTTTCTAAATTAAAACTTCTGTATATAGCCTGGGCATACACTACAGAGCTTAAAAGGCTCTGTTAAGGACATCAAATACATTTGGAAAGACTGTGGCTATACTGTCTGTGGTATTAGTCAAGTAACATATTGCCTGACTGGAACTTGTGTAAGAAGCATTAGCAAATAAAGTGCTCAAATTGTATTGCATCTTGCAGTCAAGTCTTGCTGGGTTAGATTCGCAAACAGAGGAAATCCTTCAGACTATGTCCCAACTTATGTCTTGAGGACAGATCTTGGGCAAATCACACAATTTGTTGTTTATGAGAATGAGGATTGCAAATACTGGCTTTGCGGTTTAGTCTTGAAAACCCAGGACAATGTTCAACTGGTCCATCTGTGCTGGCCCTGTAATCCCTTGGGATTGGCACATTATGAACAGGTTTTCTGCAAAGCCAGAGGACTAAGGCGACATGAAATACATGAAATTGAGGGCTAAATGTTCAGTACCAGATCCACTCATCCCTCAAAAGATTATTCACGGCTTTTCAGGCTTGAAAAAGAGCAATGAAATCTCCATGCCTCATTCACATTTGGCACTGCCTTATTCCAGCCAGGACCAGGACCAGAGCTGTAGGGTTACCACAAATTAACTTCCTGAGCTCCTAACTAGCCTATGGAGATTCTCATTAACCTTTCCTAAAAAAAAAAATGCAAAAACAGACAATTCATAGACAGAAAGAGCCAGTAGGGGGAAAGGGAAAGAAAACCTTCTCCATCAAAAACACTGCAGACACTGAAAGTTTCCTCTGAATTTACACATTCTTTTCTTTAAGTTTCATTTTTGCCACATGGCCTAAAGATCTTTATCTTTCAAAACCAAAAAAATGAAGTCAAAAAAGACAGTAACAAAAACCTGTCAAGAATAAAAACCAGCCACAAGTCATGATTCCCTTCTACTGAATAAGAGAAAAGAAGATAAAAGAAGGGGTATCAAGCTGTAAAAGACTGAAAAGTTTCAAATTTTTAAAAAACTATCAAAAATTTTTTAAAAATTAGGTAACAATTTCAGTTTCAAAAGCAGGTTATTTTCCCTTATGAGAAGTGCAAAAGCATCTCAGAGTCATAGGGTGCTGAAAAACAAACAAAATATCAACTAAAAAAACTGATCTATTACTTGTATCTCTGCCTGGCCCAAAAAGCAAAAATAAATACCTTCTGAGATTTTCAATCTAGTTTTACAGTCCCCAAAGACTTGAATCATTAAAATATCATGTAAGCTTTTATTCAGACCAACTACTTTGAAGTCTATCTGTTTATATCAACGTTGGCCTCAGCTAAAATCTGAGAACAAAACAGATTCACTGTGTGATACTGAAAAAAGATCCAAGTTTTCTTGATTGGCCCCTTTTCTACCATTTGCTTCAAGTCCATTAGCCAAAGCCACTCTCCCCAAATGACATGGGGTACCACCTCTTTCATGGCACCTCCTTGAGACCTCTAATACAGCAACAGGCCTGAAAAATTAATCTCTCATCTTGATAGCAAAGAATAGCAAGCAGCATTCAATCCTATATTTTTCTTCCATTCCTACTGCACCCTGCTATGTCAATCTGCTTTTCCAGCCAGCATCCCAACAGCCAAATGAATGCAACTATGAGAGTTTACTTTTTTTGCGAAGCAAAACTCTGTGTTACTCCCCAATTGCATCCGAAGCAACCGATGGGGCGAGGGTGCAGTTACCCATCCCAGAGTACAGACAGGCATTGGGCCGCTCTCTACTCTTTGGTCTAGGCATTTGGGTTTTTTCTCTAGTTCACTTAATCGTGCCACAATAAAGAGGCTTACAGACTCCTCTTTCTCGAATTGCACGGGGTGTGAACTGCAGATGCTGTTTTTTCCAATAGTTTTTCCCTTTTCCCAAGTACAAGCCTACATGTGTACATACACACACATGCATGCTTTCAGTCACACACACACGTTTGCCTTTAGAGGATATTTCAAACCTACCCAACCTAAATAAGGAGAACTTTTAAATGTATTTTCTCTCCCCCTTGATGTGGTGAGATTCACAGGCTGTGGAAAAAGAGACTGGGACAAGACACGGTTGCATCTGGAGCGGGGGAGGCATTCTTTTTTGTGGTTGTCTGATGAATTATCAAAGCTGACTTGTAAGGAGTTTGGGGCCCAGAACTTTAAACAGATAGAGATTTTCCTCTCTCCTTCCCTTTCTGTCTCCAACTGTCCTGGGGTTTTGACTGAGTCATGTTACACTCTCTGTGACTTCAGATCAGTCGTATCTGGCTTTAATAATGTCTTTATTTTTATTGCTATTATTTTTGGCTGCCTGGGTATTCTTAAGAGCTTTGTTGTTGCACTCCCAGCAGAGGCAGCAGCATGCACTCAGTGATGGGAGTGCAGAGATGGGAGCGATGCAAGGACAAGACTGAACTAGAGACGGAGACGTCTGTGTGGAGTCTCCCTGGGCTTTGCTTAGGGCCAGCTCGGAGTTCACATGGAAGCCCAGATAGGAATGCCTGGCATTCCCATCCCTTCACACAAGATGACTTATGCCTCCCCACCTCAAACATCTCCTTAACTGGGCTGCACAGAAATTTGTTTTAATAGACATCAAGGCTTTGGGGGGAGAGAGGGGTGGAGGTAAAGAGCTCCAGGGACACGTGAAATACATGTCCAAGTGGTGCAGCTCTGAATCAAAGGAAAACAAAACCAACCAACCAACTAAGGTCAACCTCAAAGGCTAGAGCTGACGGGAAATCCCTCTGGGGAGGTCCAGGTGTTAGGCGGGGGGAGAGAAAAAAAAAAACCACCCAAGAAAAAAAAAAGACCCCACACTTCCCCCACCCTTCTTTTTCCCCTTTTTTGGTAATCATTTTTAGAGCCTGAAGTTACATGAACAAATCCCAGCAGGACAAGGGAAAGGGAAGGAAGGAAGGATTTTCACAGGTCAAGTCCCTCCATTACGTGTTTTTATTTATTAATTTATTTCCAATAAGAGAGACTGTACATCTCCAACTTTTTATAGAAGTGCAAATACGAAGCCAAATAGCTTCCTGCCCAAGGCAAAAGGCAGAGAGGGGGGAGAAAGAAATGGAATGGCTTATTAGTGGCTACATTTCATCTTTCAAAGGATCATCTTGGAGGCCATCCCAGAAGGATCCTGCTGTGTTTCAATAAAGTGACTATGGGGATCGAAAGCTCAGTCAAAGCACCTAAAGAGCTGAGCCAAGAAGGCAACCTGTACCATTAGGTATTTATTTTATTAATACACGGAAGATACAGGGGGCTGGGGGAAGACTGCAGAAACACATCTTGGAGACACAACATGCTGGAATATCACAGAGGGCTTCAGGACTGTGACTCTTAGCCCATTCCACCATTAGAATATATAAAATATATAAACGAGTTCTAAACTTCCTTGTGCAAATCAGTTCCACTGATAAAATCCTTAGATCTTAATGCTAGGGATCTCCAAGAACAGGCCTTGGAAGAAACAAAAGTGGCTTTTATCTACAAACATAATTTCATTTCAGCTACTTACCAAAAATATTCCACTAGCATTCATAATGCTTTTTCTTCTTTGTGTCATCCACGCAAAGCACAAAGCCTCCAACACCTATAGGTGTTGTCCCCAGAAGCCAAACTTACACATATTTATATAAAAGAAAAGGGAAGTTCAAGACAGGAAGGAAAATATACAGTTCAAACATGTTATTACAGAGCAGAAACAATAACACGCAACTTAAACAGCCATCGCTATACCACATATAACAAAAAGCCAAGTAGCAGAACAGAATATTTAAAAAAAAAAAAAAAAAAAAAAAAGAAAAAAAGACAGTGGGTGGAAAAGCAGAAAGTCCAACAATCCTGAACAAAGAATTTTCATTAAAATCAGCAGTTGTTTATGAACCTGAAAATGGACTTGAGTGGCATCAGGTCAGTCGGTCACCCTATCTTTGGGTTGGACACAGGCACTACTTGAGATAGCCTGAAAAAAACTTACTCCTCTCATTTACTCATCCCCTATCAAGCAATTAATGCACACATACAGCCCCCCCCAAATCAATCAGATTCCCAAAAGCCTCTGACACTCATACTCTCCCCCTTCCTTCTTGAGCCTCCTCTCTGTCCCTCACCTCACTTTTACCCAACTCCCGCTGTCAGTCTTCCTCAGATAGATACTGCACAAAGGGAGGGGATGGGGACTTTGCCTAAATACACAGATAGGGAGGCAATTAGCAAAGATTTGTTGGTGGTTCACTCCCCAAACCTATCTGAAAGAGCAGAGCTGGATTTCAAAGGGAACCCGGATTGAGATCTTCTGTGCTCTTTCACATACTCTGGATGGAACATGCTGTTTCAGCCCAAGTGCAGCAATTCTGCATGGAAGGTTTCTTCCCAAATTCTTAAGCCTCTTTCCATCTTCTATGTATATGTTTTGTATCAGGTTGAAAGCTCTCTAGAAAAGCCCATTCTAGAAATTAGACACATAGCATTTCTCTGTTTTCACAAATACGGATTTTCAACTCTACAAGCATCACTTTTCGTATTTATTTTCTTCTTTAAGAATCACTGGTGGTAAGAATGTAAATGCAAAAGAGCAAGACAGCACAGAACAAGCACCATGATGTACACCTCAAAACCAGTGTAGGGCCTGGACAGGTATGTGTACATGGGAGGGTCTGTTACTCCAGAAGAGAGGACAGAAAAGCAGAAGCCAGGAAGTTAAGGAAGTCAAAATTTATGCAACTGCAAAGAATAACTGTCCGGAGGAACATTGAAGGAATTCCATAGTTTGAGAGCTTTATAAGTAGAGTTTCATTCTGATGCAGCTATGAGGCAACTACCATTGTGGAAAGAACAAGAGTCTAGCGAACACCATCTTATACAGCAGCAATCCAGATGTTCTCTCAACCTACTTGGCAGTAAACACATTTCAGCAAGGAAGAGCTTGCTTTTCTTTATTCTGAATATGAACCTTTGTACCCACAGAAATTGTATTCTTTGCACATTTTCAGTTTAAAATAAAAACAAACAACCTTGGATGCACACAGTTCAAGGCTGAAACAGGTAAATGGTCATGGCCAAAAATTCATTTCAGCATATCCTAGTAGTCCATTTCCGATTTGCATAACTTCCTGAACATCTTCAATGCAAAATAAAGATAGCAACAAACAGGATAATTCATATCTATTTAGCCTTGATAGGTTTTAGAGACACTATATGAATTTGGAAATCAGTAGGAAAATTTACATTTTTCTTAACTATTCCCCCTTCTCCCAGTGTTTTGGTCAGGACTTCATCTTCTATAATCAATTAAAATATTTTACTCATTCTTGATGAGGAAAGCTCTGATGATTTCAGACACATAGCAGCTGAAAAACTGTTAAAGACTGGTCAGAAGAAGGGGCTACTTCAGCCTTATCACTTCAGTTCAGGGAGTGATTTCAAAGAGTACATCAAGCAAAGATTATTAGAAAACTGTGTTTTGTTGGGTTTGGTTTTTTGGCCCAAGCTGCAGCACTAATAATAAAAGAAAGTGCCACAAATGGATTAAATTGATGCAGAAACATTAACCTCTCAGTGTTTTTCAGGACACATCATCACTTTGTCTATATCTTCATTGCAAAAGAAGGTACATTTTTCAAAAGTATAAGCTGGCTCAGGAGAAAAAGAGTCTACCTGAAGGCTAGGTTTTATCCTCATTTAGTTAAATAAGGTGAATGTTAAGTCTTGGCCTCTCCACAGTTTAATTCAAGTAAAACCCTGTCATGTGGAAGTCATTAGATTTTACATCATAATACCTGTGTAAAGTTGATTATTCTTAAGTTTTAAAAGATGTTTCATGTATCTCTTATTAACATCCTCTCTGTTACAGAGGTGCTTAAACAGGTCTTCAGACACATCAATAACAATCTTCCCCAGGTAAGGAGATAAATAATTTTTACCACCCTTATGCTGCAGAGAAAAATACTACTTACTATTTACTATTCACAAGATAGAACTTTCATCCTTGAGAAGTCTAATCTACTTCACCAGCTACCTTTAGGAGCTGGGGAGGCCTGAGACAGACAGAAGTCAGATACTTTATAGACAAACCCTGCACAGTAAAAGGTAGGACAGGAAGTATTTCATTATTAGAAGTTAAGGGTTTGCATATTGAAAGCCAAGGAAGTCCAAAAATTGAAACCCAAAGTCCCAGAATCAAGTTATATGGGGTTCTGAATACCAACCTCATTTTTCTCTTCATCGGAAATAATTTTATGCCCCACAGCTGCAGCTATGGCTGAAAATGATGATGAAATGGTTCTTCCATTCCTATATGCTAATTCTTGTCTCAAGATAAAAATCACTGGTCAAAGTGAGAAAGAAACAGACCCGTGCCACAGTGGCATGCACTTCGGCAGGCAGAACATGTATTTGGACAAGGAATACTGCCAGAGGGGTGATTTGGACTTGGATCTCTCAAAGGCAAGGGTATTGGGAGTGAGGTGGGGGGGGGGTGGGGGGTGGGGGGGGGGGGGGGGTGGGTAACAAGTTTTAAAAGGTCATGATGCCATTATGATATACAACATATATTTCTTTATAATTCCAAAATGTTTTATGGGGTCATAACATATCCTGCCAACGTTTACCCTGTGCATTTTGCTAGCAGTGCTCCAACATCCTCCTAGATCAGACACAGATGCTGCACTGACTCTGAGAAGTCTATTTACTGAATTAGTAATTACCACATCCTACAGCACCTGAGTTTTCCTTGGAGGTCTCCCAGCCAAGTACTGACCATACCCCACATTGCTTAGCTAGTGAAATCTGACATGTTCTTGGCCAGCAACGAAGCAGCGTTGGCCGTGTGTCTAGAAATATTCAACCTGCAAAGAGATCAGAGCCAGAAAAGATTTCCAAATAATTTGGCAATTCCACTCTGCCTGTTACTAGTTCCTTCTCATGTTCCTCTTACGCAAAGAGAAACTACACCAGACTGATTCGGTTATTTTTGTGCGGCAGCTGGGCGGATAGGGGAGAAAATTCAGCATGATGAACAGACCACTTCTGAAAATCTGGCTCTCAGTTGTTAACATATACAGGTTTGCAAGAGCTCCCATATCAGATATCCTACTTTCAAGCTACTCTCCGTAGAACACAAGATTATTTAACTGGCAGAAAACAAAAAATATGCAAAAAAATTAAAATAATAAAACAGAAGAAAGCCCCCACCCCCGAGGAGCAGCTCAGCCCTGAATGAAAGCGATCGCAAGCCGGTTTACATGCTTTTCTTGTCTTCCTTCACTCTGTTGTCATTGGTTGTTTCGTTGTTTGCAAGGCTGGAAACAGAGGGGGGAAAAGCTGCATGTCAAGTATTGAAACTTGCCTTTGAAGGTCCCTTTTTCAGATGGAAAAAGGAGCTTCAGACAGAGGTCCCGAACCCCACTTCGACCTTCAAAGTTCAACTAATCCTTTGTCAGAGTGGCATTTGCCACTTAAGGCATAAAGCCCTTTTTAACACTCAGATCAGGAGCCTATTTTCATACCTCCTCTTAAAAGCATATCCACAGCAGACTTTCATTCATCGTAAAAGTGTGGGAAGGGGTTGTTTTGTTTGTGCTTTTATTTGCCAGCTAGGAGGTTAGGAATTCAGTTTCCTGTTCTAGTGAAAGACACAAAACTTGTAAAGCAGTAGCTAGTGTGCCTGGGCTTCACATAGACCCAGAGAGCATTTTGGGTCAAAGAATACATGCATTTGGTGTGAAGGCAAAGCGAGTCTATTTGCAGTCACTACCCACTAGAGGCTTGTCGTTAGGCAATCTGGGTGCTAAAGTTGCGGTTGGCACATGAGCAGATCCGGCGCAAAATCTGAAACCTCGACATTTTTAATATCTCACCAACCTATCAAAATAAGGAAACCATGCATTTACACATAATATAAATAAGAATGCAAATGATCTTATTCATAAGGTTCATTATCCTAGAGGTAGTCGAAAAACTGATGAATAAATATTACAAGGAGAGAACTTCAAACAACAGTGAAATGTGCTGATTTTTGGGATGAAACAAGGCAACCATTTGGAAGACACAAACGTTTAAGGATAGGCATTAAAAAATATCTTAATGTAATATTTCACAGAGAACTTGATTAGACCAAACACCCTAGTCAGAAATTCAATCTTTGGATTTCATCCTACTACTCTTGCAAAAGTTGGTGGAGGATCTTTTCTTGCAAGACTGCTAAGTACGGCATATTAGCAAGCAACTTCAAGAGGACGTCAGCCTCATCTGCAACAACAGCTTCTGTAGCCTGAATAAAGAGTGCTGTGGATGGCATGTCTAAGCCATAGCTGGACATAGCCTTTAACCGAATTCCAGATCAAGATTTAAACTTACGGAAAACATATCAATAAAGGTATGTCTTAACCACCTTGCCACAACATTTTAATCTAGTAGAACATGAAGCTGTGTCCAAACAGCAGCACAGCAATGCAATTTTGAATGCTATAAGAACCCCAGCGCAGTTCAACAGGTACCCCAGAATTACACCTGAACACTGGCAGAATTGTGACACAGAGACAAGGGAAGTTTCAAAGCTTAGAATCCCTCTTAGATATCTACAAAAGCCTTAGATAGCTATAAAATAATACTTGCTACAATACTAAATCAAATATGAATTGTTCCTTATCTGAATGAACAGGCTAGTACTGTTACACCTGCGCAATTATAAAATTCACAGATGCAAACTGCTAGAGACATTGTTTGTGGGAAGATTCTGGATCAAAACCAGGAGTAGTGTTTCAGATAAGTATTCTTCTGCAAGAGAAGAATTCATATACCCTTTTGGCATTCTAAGTGTGTGCTGTTTGGAAAAAGCACAGCCTGTTCCTACCCTACCAAATTGAAATCTATGCAAAAGGTGAGGAAGAGTTTTACACGTGGAGAACAAAAGCAAGGAAGATGTGATGGATCCCAAAGGATTTCCTTCAGGTCAGGAGTCGAACCGGAGTTCAGATTTAACAGGAAATTTTTACTCTGAAACATAGAACACAACATATTTTTGAATGAAAACAACAAAACCTGAACCTTCGCCCACAGCTGAAACCAAACCTGGAATCAATCTTTGACGAAAGTTTAAAGTTAAGAAATTAAGGAATTCAATCCATGCACCATGGAATATCAGAAATTGGAAGCCACACTGAACACTAATGAAGCTACCATTAGAAAGAGCCATTTGTTTATTATCTGTATGCCCTGTTGCAGCTCCAGGTTGCACCTATGCTTTTCTGTACCTTTAGCAGTAGCTGCCCCCTCCATTTACAGGGCCTGTGAAACAAGTAAATACACAACATCTCTGCAGCAATCTTAGTTCTCGAATAAAAGTATAAAAGCTAAGAAAAATCCATACATTTTGATAAACATTCTATATAAAATGAACCCATACAGTCCTAAAAATGCACCACCACAAGTATCCTCTCTTCCTAAGCTACCAACCTGGAAGCTGCCATCAGAAAACATCTTAGGGAGAAGATCAGAGTAGACAAAGCCTCTTTTTCTTGCAATCAGTGATTACAGGTGGCAGCCTTAATGAGTAATAGACTAAGTCAGACTGTGCTAGTAACACCATTAGCCTATAGAAAAAAGTTTGTTGTGGTGCATTTTTTTTTCCTGTGGTAAAACTTTTTTTTACGATTAAACTGTTTTGCACTCAGTAGAGTGTACACCACCACCATCTGATGACTTCAGTGTTTACAATACTAATAGAATTTGCAAAAGCTGAAGTAGTAAATGCAGGATTCCCCACCCACCCCCTTTTTTTGTTTTTCAAACTTCCACTTATGCACTAACAAAACAAGCTGACTGCTGATCTTTCACATCTGCTTGGGAATAGAGAGAAGAAAAGGATTGCAATATCCTAAACATAAGAGAAGCATAAGAATGATAAGAATATTTGTAAACCATTCAGAATTCACCTACTACAACCAACCAACCATCTGATGAACAGGTATTTCAAGCTTCCCATCCGCCTGCATGGAATACAAAAGCCAAGGTGACTAGAGTTAAAGAAAGTTAGAAAGCAGCAACCCAACACCAAACAGTGATTAATGCTATTACTAAGTTATAGCCACTGATGCACAGCCTTCGATAAAGATGGTACATGAAGAGTAAGCCTCATCAGAGCACACTGCAAGGCAAGAGATAAAACAAAACCTGTATAGATAGATCTGGTGAAGCCTATATTGAGAGCGGCCTCAATTACAGGACAAGATTAAAACCATCTTAATTAAGTTCTTAGAAAAAAATGGAAGGTTTCAAGGCAACCATTAAAAGGGTTTCCAAAAGTAGTTCTACAACAAACAAATTAATGTTATTAATGACCCTAATTTTACACTTCATCCCCTTTTTCACTGTCATCTTATGTTTCTTTTTTCAGATTATGAAAAAACTAAGCTAGCATTTAAAAGGAGTTGTACATACCTAAAAATAGCAACCTAACACCCCATTAAAATTATTACAAGAACAAATAACATTTGATATTCTGACAGTGGTTTTCAAAACTGCATCTCTGTAATGCCACTGTAGTGTCTGATGTTTCTGAATGGCTGCTCTGTGATGCTGCTTTGTGGCTAATTGGTCTTCACTGTCCTATTGATGCTGTTTGCTTACTTGTGGTTGGAAGCTCAGAGGACTGAGACACAGAGAGCGTTTATAAAGGTAAGACTATAAACTTCATAGCCTAACAAGAGCAAGCATGGTCAAGAGGATCAGTTCTCTTTGGTCTGTATTCTTTGCTGGATTCAAATACCAGCTTCTGAAGCCTTCCACTGGCTCAAACATTTTCATCAGATGTCATAGGGACACCTGATAATTCATGAATATACAGCCACCTGAAGCCCATGCAGCAGAGCTGCAATTCATTAGCTTTAAAGTCCTACAGATTTTTGTCTTCAGGATGAGAAGTTCTCAGGGCACCTCTTAAGGGAAATGTCTGAGTCCTTTTCGTTGATCTGTTTCACAGAATCACAGAATGGCAAGGGTTGGAAGGGACCTCTGGAAATCACCCAGTCCAACCCTTCTGCTAAAGCTGGGTCACCTAGAGCAGGTTGTGCAGGACATCGTCCAGGTAGGCTTTGAATATCTCCAGAGAAGGAGACTCCACAATCCCCCTGGGAAGCCTGCTCCAGGGCTCTGTCACCCTCAAAGTAAAGAAGTTCTTCCTTACGTTCAACTGAATCCTCTTATGTTTCAGTTTGTGCCCGTTGCCCCTTGTCCTGTCACTGGGCACCACTGAGAAGAGTCTGGCTCCGTCCTTGTGACCTCCACCCTTGAGATATTTGTACGTATTGATAAGATCCCCTCTCAGTCTTCTCTTCTCAGGCTAAACAAGCCCAGCTCCTTCAGCCTTTCCTCATAGGGGAGATGCTTGTGTCCCCTAATCATCTTTGTTGCCTTCCTCTGGACTCTCTCAAGGAGTTCCTCATCTTTCTGAACCAGGGGGCCCAGAACTGGACACAGTACTCGAGGTGGAGTCTCACCAGGGCAGAGTAGAGGGGGAGGATAACCTCCCTCGACTTGCATTCTCTCTTTCCTTCTGTCAGAATGAAGGAACCCAACAGAAGACAAGGTTAAAAATCCTTTTCAGGATTTCAGCCCAAATTTCTGACAGCAGTGTGCAAGAGACAGCAGGTCTCCTGAGGGCTATAGGTTCTGGAGTGCCCCATACGGAAGAGATTCAGTTATCACCTGCGCCAGAGAAAACTTTATTCTTTTTCTGACTCCTGAAACATGAGCACTCAAAACAGTGCGTTGTTGTTATGGAGGTGCACCCTTATCCTCTTGGGATATTTTTAAAGTATATCCAGTCAGCTGGAGCACTTGTTAAAGGGTCCCAGCATCCCACTTTACAGATTTGCCTTTCCTTTGAAAGAGAAATAATTTGCTGTTTACTCCATCTTGAAAATATCCTGAACTAAAGCCAAGTTAGGATAAATACATGTACTGTTTACAAACATTTATTTACAACATCCAAAAATGTGTTATGAAAGACCTTAGGAGGAAAGAAAATAGAAATAACTACTACATTTCCATATGTGAAGTCTAAACCTGAAGCATTTCTTCCTGCTACCACCCAGGTGTGGAAGTTCTCCTGTTCACTCTTTCTCAGGCTATTTTCCTCCAGATAAACCTTTTCTAGAAGAAGCATGTTAGTTTATGTAGCTAACTCCATCTCTGGAGTCCTCCAGAGTATCTGAAAAAAAGTTCAGTCTTTCCCCTAAAATTTTTTATTTCTTTTTCCTAGTTCCCTCCATCGCTCCTCTCCAAAATTAGTTCCTTGTTTTGGAGGGGATTTTCTGCATTTTAGATGCACACTACTGCACATATATGAGAACGAGAAGCACAAGTAGCCGAGTACCAGTTAACAACAGAACATCCTTCTTGCTCTGTTTCTTCAAAGAAAGTCATTCCTGCACAAAAGCCCATATACGCACTTACACAATCATAGATGTAAGCGACCATGTACACCTGTAGAAAATCTACTCAGAACTCTGTTCAATCCAAATTGCAAGCACACAAGAGAAAAATAAAGGCAGGAACAAGTAAAGGCAAGAGGAAAAAAAGGGAAAAGCCACATTTTCACTCACTCTTGGCATCTCAGTCTAAGAAAGCTCTGTCAACAATTACTAGTAATCCAAATTATTACACAAATATCACTGAAGCATGAAACACAAGATAAGCACAAGGGCAGAGATTCTCCAAACCACTCAGATAGTTTTGGTGCCCTGTTGTAATAGGTGGATCTAATCTAAGGCTTTGTGGTACCTTTGGAAACCTCAGCCAAAAAGATAGCCCAATTCATTTTACTTTAAGCTATCAAGAATACATTTCATGATCAACTAAATCTATTTTTCCAAGCTTTATAGACAGGTATATTATGAAGATGTCTGGGTACAAGTGAGACAGAAATTTATACATTTATAAAACAGAGTAATTCAACTAACTGCAGGCCAGAGAAATGTACCATGAAGGGGAGCTGAGCAATAAAACTCTCATAGCAAGGAAGCAGATCCTCATGCCACCTCTACAAGTGAGAATACACTCCAGTTCATGATGAGTACTTAGCAACAGGTAGAATAGAAAGATTTTTCAGTCTTCTGTATTCATCTGGAGAAACTGGCCTGAAAATTTCCAAAAAAGTAAAACCAGAGGCCTGACGTATCACAGTCTACATGTTAGTAAAGTACCAGTCATGGTAAACGGACACTTGGTCTAATTCTGCAAGACATAATATCCTACAGTAAGCTGTAGCACTCCCTTTTTAACAAAAATGTAGCATTTCTCCATTCTGTACAGAAGGAGAATCATACCAAAATAGGACTGGGTTTGAACAAACATGCAGAATGAAACAGCAAAAGGAAAGAGGATAGCTAAAGTGCTAGTGGTCACCCTTGAACTTGAGAGACGTGGATTTGTTCTGTGTCACATGACATGCTTTGAAATTAGTTTGACGGCTTCAGTTTCACTATCACAGGGATTTACCCACCTCACACACATGACAGCAGTAAGATGGTCCTCATTTGAAATATTCAAGTCAGTGTTTCCTGTTTCAAAGAGGCTGCAATAACTGAGCCATAGGAAAGGCCAAGCCTGGAACAGTAGGAATGCTGCAAAGGAAGCATCAAGAATGGTAACCTGGAACTGCTACTGGAACAGGAAGCAAAACGGTAGCACAAGCAGCTCTGTAGATCACAAGTATTTCCACTCCAGAGCATCAGATGGATGAAGCAAGAATTTAGAAGCAAATATTAAAGGTAGGGTTGAGAAAGGTACCCGAATAAGTGTAAACATCCCTAGCTGGTGTTGTGAGGACCTAAGACAGTCTCTAATGAGATAGAGGGAAAATTTCCAGAAGTCACGTTCCCTCAAACTCACTGAAGTAAAAGGTACTGATCACCACCAGACACACAGGTGCCAGGCTAGCAATACCACTGGTCTGACTGGGCAAAGCCTGTTAAAGAGAGGCTCCTACCGGGACAATCATGCAAGGAGTCAAGTGCCTCAGTAGAGTCTGAATTCTCACTCCCTAGAACAAAACAATTTACAAGGCATCATCTAGCGTTACAGAGAATCAAGACTAAAAATAATTCTATTTTCTTTCAGGAAGTGAATAAAAATCTCGAAGCAACCCATCAATTCCAAGACAGAGGAAAAACTCTCTTAATTTTGCATTTACAAACTATGCATGATCTGAACGTGAAGAAATGACCAGGAATTCTTTTGCCTGTAGCACAGTTAGTTTCCCCCATACAGGCATAAATGATGCTCATCAATAGAAATGTGATATTTCTGAATATAAAACATACATAAACTGCGCTTACTAGGTCTCCTCTGGTTCCCATTTAATTTCTTTTGTCTAATGTAAACTCACTGGGCTATGACTAACAGCTAACATATAATTTCTAATTGTATGGCATTATGTTATGTTAGTACAAAAACATTATCAGAGCCAAGAGAGAGACAGAAGCATATCGTTCAGTCTTACTGGGAGTAGATAGGAATGGAAAAATACCATCAGCATCAAGTATATTTGTCAAGGAAGCAGATTAAAAGCCAGTTTTAATCGGAAAAAATTCTCCCCACATTTCGTTTTCCTGCTTTTCAGATGATAGAACTGTTATATAAACAAACCAAAATGTGTTCACCTTTACAAGGGCTTATGGAAAAGCAACTGGGTGATAGAGGACATCGCTATTTTATTCTTTGGAAGATGTTCTGTATATTTCTACAGAAATGGCCTAAAGCTTTACAGAGATGTAAAGCCTGAAGCCACATGATTAGCCATAGAATCCATTCTTGTTGCAGAATTATGGTCAGATTTACATTTGAAAGAATTATGAGCCAGAGTCTCTGGAAAGAAAAAAAAAAAATCTGATTTACACCCTGTAGAGATTTCCCTCCCCGGGGAATAAACCAAAGGATCATAAATCAAGAGTAAGGCCATGTAGAAGTATACTCCGGAGCCTGCAGAGGGTCTTAACAATAGCTGCAAGAATTGCGATCAGCCCATATCCTCTCAGTGTGCTAATCATGAGATTCAAAAATTGACAAGTTAAATGGCAAATGTGCTGGGCAGTATCAGTTGTGTTGGTTTACAGCTAGCTGTACGTGATTGCTCCTCTGAATAGACTGGGGCTGGGCAGCTGGCAAGGGGGTCGGTAGCTCGTCCCTTGCAGACCACTGCCTGTGGGCCAGGGGAAGCCTCACCAGCGTGGAGATGACGCCAGTCCCCCCAGTGACTGAGTGCGCCCAGACCCTGTAGTGCAGGCCGGAATGGATGGAGAGAATGAGACTCACCAGTAAGCAGGAGCCTGAGCACAAGCAAAGACCGCAGCAAAGCTGAGAGGAGCAGGGAGAGGTGTACAACGGGTCCTCAATGGGGGATGGATAGAATTATAGAATTAATTTTCCTAGGTACTTAAAAAGGAAGGCGCTGAGCTTGTCGTCACACAGAAAGCAAATAAATTGCTGAAATATGAGCAAATCTGAAAGAGAAGATCTATCCACATGAGATGGGAAAGAGAGGGGGATTTGTTTATGCTGTCCTTGTTTTATTCTGTCTTAAATTCAGATTTGTTGATCTGATTTTTTGCTATTTTAAAGCATCTATATACTGTCTTTGTGGTGTAATAAAACACAGCTTTTGCAATTTAAATTCTTCTTCTGAAGAGCTCACTTTAAGGAAGAGATATAGCCACAGCCACCTGAAAGCTCTGCCAAGCTTGGGGTCCTGTTCAAGTACTATATATTAACAATAATTGCTGTATTGCTATTTACTTCAGATTAGGTTTCATGAAAAGTCTCACTGTTTGATCTAACAAAAGCTTCAGCAGTCTACTTAGTTTGTAACCCATTTAAACGTCTGGTAGAAATACAGGAGCTAGGAAGACACTGGAAAGAGTACAGGCAGAGAGTTGCAGTGGTGCATTAGGAACACTGGGTTCGATTCCAGCTCTCGGCAGAGCCCACTGCAGTGTTTCTAGCCTGAACCACAGAATCATAGAATGTTTTGGGTTGGAAGGGACCCCTAGAGGTCATCTAGTCCAACCCCCCTGCAATGACCCTCATCAAGTCACCCCACATTCCTGGCATATGCTTCCCTTCTCACATACCATATCAGTCCTGTTCATTAAAATTGCAAACTCTTCAGGACAACATTTGTGTCTTGCTATGTATTTGTTCAGGGCTTAATATAAGAAAGCCTTTATCTCAGCTGGGGAATCCTTACATTAGCAGAGTGCAAACACTGGTCTCGCACTCTCCCTTTGCACAGGCTGAACACCATCCCCAAACCCATACAACTCTACTTTATGAAAAGAGATTATGGTTTTCCACTAATTTTTTCATCCAGAAATCCCAGTATTAACCAAAAAGAAAAGAAATCCTAAAACTCCATTCAACTGACCTTTAATGTCATTGTCACCCAGCATGCACCTGGCAGCACCCAATCAAAATATTCCAGGGCACTGTAACCTTGATACTATTGACCAGCATTACACTGATTTAAATTTCAAACAGCCTGCAATTTTGATTCCTCTTTCCCCCAGCTCTGAAAGCAAACATTATGGATTTTATAGGGAAGAAGGCCCTGGCCACACACTTGATTTGCACAGACTTTGCATACGTGAAAAGGCAGTCAATACAAACAGAATTAATTTTAATTAACCTTAATATGCTGATGAAAATAGTAGGGAGTTTTCATGAACAAATAAGTAGAGCCACATACACAAAAATATCTGCTTTGTTAATTACACATGCACACATCCAATAAGACAGTCATGGTTAATTATAGTACTTGTTTCCGAACTTACATTGTTACGATCAAGCTGAGGCATTACTTCAGTCAATAAGCACATGTCCTTTTTTTGGTTAGGCAAAGTAGAACCTGGCACTGAGATTCTGTCAAAGATCTTCAATTCTCCATCTCATCATGAGGTCTCTGGCGCTTGTTGGAGGTGGGGAGTAATTTATAACAATTCCCCAGCCCAGGAAATTCACTGGAAGAATTGCTCCTGGATCACCAACAGGCTCAACTGCAGCCTCTCTTCAAGCAGTCCAAGGAGTCCAACCCATTCACACAAAATCAGGAGCAACTACTCAAAACCACAGTTACACTGATGTAAAGCTAGTGAAAAGAGGCAATCAAGAAACCAGTCTATGAAACTGCTATATGTAAACAGAAGACAAACATCACTAAGTGAATTGAGATCCCTGTGGCTCAATTTAAACCTAGGTAGACATCCAGATTTAGTGAGTATCTGGTCCTCAATCTCCTTGCCGATTCTAAGAGGAGAAGAGGAGGGCACTTCTGAAGAGGGCATCATAACAGTGTAATTTCCCTGTTCATTGCTGCAAAAAATTTCAAGCCAAACCAGGCATCTAAACATGGACATGTCCGAGGTTCCTTACACTTTAAATAACCAAAGCCAAGTCATTTCAACCAGCCATTTTCAAAGGTGCCTCTGCATCCACAAGAAACACCTTTCCACACTGCCTCTAAGGCTTACCTGGGCCCAGCTGAGAAAATCTAAGATCATAGAATCATAGAATGTTTTGGGTTAGAAGGGACCCATAGAGGTCATCTAGTCCAACCCCCCTGCAGGAGCAGGGACACCGCTAACTAGATCAGGTTGCTCAGAGCCCCGTCCAACCTGGCCTTGAA
>NW_009260622.1:4728763-4744275 GCF_000687185.1 Egretta garzetta | reverse complement strand
TATAGGCCCCCTTTAGGTATTGAAAGGCCGTAATCAGGTCTCCCCGCAGCCTTCTCTTCTCCAGGCTGAACAAGCCCAACTCCCTCAGCCTGTCCTCATAGGAGAGGTGCTCCAGCCCTCGGATCATTTTTGTGGCCCTCCTCTGGACCCGCTCCAACAGTTCCATGTCCTTCTTGTGCTGAGGGCTCCAGAGCTGGACGCAGTACTCCAGGTGAGGTCTCACCAGAGCAGAGTAGAGGGGCAGAATCACCTCCCTTGACCTGCTGGCCACGCTTCTCCCGATGCAGCCCAGAGTACGGTTGGCCTTCTGGGCTGCTACAAGATGAAACTTGTATGGAAATACTGAAGGAGCCAAGCACTTGGAAGACTAAAGCTCTTTTGCCATGGCTTTTAGAAACACATAGGGTCTGACTCTGAAAACTTGCTATGAAAAATCTGTATATTGGCCAATTTCTGGCTAGGGATGAGATTTTTAGTTACTTCTCAAGAGCAGAATACAGGAAAAGGGGGGAGGAAGTGCTTTCTTAGCTTTCCTCAGCGCTCTTATCTTCCTTATCAGCACAGCCAACACATGCTGCACAAAGAAAGCAGATGCAAGACAAAACAGGTATTTAATGTTTGTTCAGTTAGAAGAAAAATATTGCCAAACCAATGGATTCAAGAATAATAGAGTTATGCCCTGAAAACCATGAGATTTGGGACTCCCTCTCTTTGCTTTCTATTTTTTAATCTTCCAGGGTGCTTTTGAGTTACATTTCTACATTTGAGAGCCTGCGGGCTAGGAATTTATTTAAGATGCAGCTAAGAATCTCATTAATAACATGAATCCAGGAACTGGGTTTTAAAGAAAATATACAGGTAATGCAAAATTTGAAGTCATGACAACTGGCAACAGTGCATATGATATTGATATCTAGCTAATGGACCCAGAATGATTACTGGTTAATGAGCTGAAGCACGCAATGGAAGCACAATAATGGAAAAAACAGATTAGAAGAAATGTTTCTTTTATAACATGGCTGCTAAGAATTATACCAAGTTACTCTGAGTCACATCCTGTTTACTTAGGTGACGGCAGACTGGGCCTAATTCTAACATCACAAGCAGTATTTTTCAAGTAGGCAAATGCCTGGTGTTGTACCTTGATGTGCACCTGCATAACCAAGCAAAAAGAAGCCCAAACAGAATACTTCTGTAGTTAAGCCAAATATTGTGTGGTCTTAAGACTGTAAACCTAACCACTATTTAACTGTTTAGTAGGATAATTATAAATAACACTAGTGATAGTTCTGGTTTCATCATATCCAAAATCTAGGTGGTGTTACAGTTAAGCTCTAAAATTATAGCAACTGAGCAGAGACAAGCATGTTATAAATTACATTGGGAAAAGCATCAAAACAAGCTGGCACTGAGCAGCAACAGACTTAAATCCCTTTTTGCAATATCTTCTTCATATTCAGAGCATATCTAACATATTTCAAGTACATTTTCATTAGGTGCATTACCTGACCTGTACAGAACCTGCCGCCACGTGCCCTCCTCCCTAAAATTATTGACTGAACTTGGGAAGTGAAGGAAATAGCACTGCCAAAATTCAGGCTTCAGTCTAAAAGATGCAAATAATCGTGCCTTTCTGTAGTCTGCTTGATGCTGAAAAACAGCACTGCAAATAGCCCAACTGCAAAAACTTCGATGTAGAAATTCATGGGCACAAATATGGAAAGTACATTCCAGTCCTTGCAGCAATGTTTCCCTCTCTATTACACCTTAATAAATGCATTATGAAAATAAACATTTACCTAGCAGTTGTCCTTAATGGAGGTTCTCTCCTTTTAAACTGATTGAGAGCTTTAGAGTAAAAGGAAAAAAGCACAGGGGGACGTACACCAGTGGAAGTTTAGAGTTTAATGAACAAAGCCACTTATTCCCTCTCAAAAGCAGAGTGAGACAGAGAGGCAGATGAAAGCTCTTGTTTCATTTTATGTGCAAAGCAGAACAGACATCTCCCATAGACATGCTAATGAAACATTGATTTGCTGGGGTGACGTTTGTTACCACAGGGCTCTCCACCTTGGACTTCCAGGAGAAACGATTCACAATTAATTAACTCCTTTCAAAGATTATCTGAAATCTAACTTGGGATCAACCCCACTTCATGATAATGTTCATTTTACTAGTAATATGCAGATCAATGAATATATATATATGTATACACAAACACCTATATATAAAAAGATGTGTTCCAAATTGTTATATACACATCTACACATGCAAACATATAATGCATTAGACATAATATATGAAAATATATTATATATATCAAATGTACATGTATTTGTAGCCATATAATTCCACTGCTGTGAGTACACACAATGTTTTCTGCCATCAGCTCAGCACTCCCATGGGACAACTCAACAAACTCCCAACACTTCAGGACAAACCCTGACTCACTCACCCATCTCCTCCTACCACAAGTTAATATCAAACCCTGGTACACATTAACAAGCATTGCTCCCCAATGTCCTAACCTCCATTTCAATGGGTTTTCTCAGGCACATAAAGGAGACTGACACTTTTGTCCCTCCATTAAAATAATAATAATAATTAAAAAAGGTAGATCCTCTTCAAGGGCAATGGAGATATAAAATAAGTATGAAAATAAAAAAACACATGGGGTTTTTTTGTTTGTTTTCAGAAAAGAGAGGGGGGAAGGTAACTGCAAAATTCTGTTTCAGTTTAAAAGAACGATACACACACACAACCCGCAGATTGTCTTGCTCTATATGCACTATATGGCAGAGGCATGAGAAACACCACACCTCCCATATCACATGTTTATAATCTCATTTGTCCTATGCCCACAAGAACCCCAATCCAGTACCACAGCCCTCTTGATCAAAGGGCGTTTGATTCACCTACATTGAATCCTACCACAAAGATGCTTTTCCCCACATTTGTGGGAACCCTTCTGTAAGGTTTACATTTACCAAGGGATCAAAATAGAGCAGCAGGACAGCTCCATAACTGGTTTATTAGTCAATATTTGAAGTGGCAAAGAAAGTAGCTCAGAAGAAGAACAAATGCTACATTCTCAATGGGAGTTGCTATAAATGCTAGTTAAAGATTATCTTCCCTTAAAAATTGTGAGGAAATGAAGGAAAGAAATTCTGTGGATATTGTCTGTCTTGGATTTTCTTGTTTGGGTTGAAAACCAATCGTTTGGGAAATAAGAAAAATGGGTGGATTCTTTTTATAATCAAAATATTTAATTTTCAGCAATGAAAATTCCAAAAGCTTCCATAGAAGTGGATATTTCTTTCTTGTTTAGGTAAAGAAAACCACTTTTCCTTAAAAAACAATAGTTTAGGCTCTGTGTTCAAGGCCCTGTGGCAGAGCCTTAAAAGCTGTGGTAGATGTAGATTTTACTTTAAAGGATTTAAACCAGTCTCACAGTGACTTTATTATTTTCCTTCTAGGACGCACATAAGAATTATTAATACAAGAATTAATTCTGTAGGATATTTTGATTTACAATAAAAACTAAAATTGCTTTTAAGTAACATATCTAGAAGATCAAAGGCCTATGGAGCAGTAACACCATAAATAATGTCCAACCTACTATTCTTTAAAGAATTTAATTTGAGAATTTGAAATAAATCTCTAACTGTACATACACACACACATTCCCCCACTCCTTCCTCCATGAACAGTATTAACGTGAATTTCAAGCAGGGCTCACCTTCACAACAGCTATTATTGACACAGGGTAGATGATCAATACGGAACAGACTGGAAGCTCATTTTCAGAAATTGATAAAAGTTCAAACCCCAGAGGGGTTAGATGATTTACAGCAAAGGTTAAAGCTATGCATTCCACTTTTCTCAAAAGCAAGGGTTTTCCAGATGCTTCCAAATATTTTTTTCTTAATGCCTTTAAATTTGAATACAAGTTTATTTTCTTTCTTAGAATTCATAGTTAGAGCAGAAATTAAGTTTGCTGAGAGTTAGCATCTATTGAGCAAGCAATATGTCTTAGCACACAGGATAACTAACTTTGTATGACAGGAGCAAGAGCCACGAAGCTGAGCCTTACTGGGACCTACTCTGCATCTCCCAAACCCAACCAACAGCACCAAGTTGTCCTATTCCACTCGTTCCTGGCTACCACTATCCTGCATGCTGGCACTCACATTGGTCCTGGCTCCCTCCCAACAAGGATACCAGTAAGTAGTGAGATGGAACTGAGGGCCACCAGCCTTCCCATCTCAGATCCCATTTGGAGGAGTTCACAAGCTTACGACAAGACAAGAAGATTTTATATGGTCAGTAACCATAAAGTACATAGAAGCAACAAGGAAAACAGTAGCCATCAACTCCATGTAGAGTTGGTGATATACAGTAGTGCCAGCCCAGCCTAGTGGAAGAAAAGGTCTCAAGAAAAACTAATGGAAAAGGCACTTTCCCCAATGAAGTAGCGCAGACCAACGACAGCAATAGACCTCCCCAAGAGCAACATGCATGTCCCTTTCCAATTCATTACAAATTCTTACCCACCCCCATATCCTTTCTTCAAGGCTTCTCTCCTCTGATTAAGAGGCAGCAGCAGCAGAAAGTTAAACACTGCTTTCCTTCCCAGGTCATCAATAAAGAGCAGCCGCACTAATGAAGTGCTCTAGCTAAAATAATAAAAGAAGGGCTAGTATAGAGTTCCTGTGAGTCCTGGCTCAGTCCAAACCCTAATGTTGATGTTATTATATAAAAGTACCACAGAGTATGTAGGGCAATCCCATGTCTGTCACAACAGCCAGAGCCATTTCTTACTGTGTGCTTTTAATTAGTTCATTGACACCCTTGGACTTGATAACTGCCTGAATTTTCCTGTCAACACTTTGGTCCTTGATTTTCTTCATTAAATCACAGTTTCAAATTACTTTTTTTCTCCACACCCCCACCCCAACGTTTTTTTGGCTTCTAATTCTCTAAATGCCCCACGCTGTTTTAAATTACATGCTCATTTCTGAATACGCAGACTATTCATCTAGGAGGCAAATTTCAGAGTCATCTGAAATTAATTTCCCAACCCCAAAGTTCCTGGGTACCAGCTTCCAATTCAGCCATGGAATTTCCTGATGGCGCTGCTGTTCGGTTTTCTCTGCATGCTCCCTCCCACTTCTGTTGCTTTCCTGCTGCCCTTTTCAACAGCAAAATAAAATCCACCTTAATTAAAATGTAGATATTAGTAATAAAGTAGGCTATTAATTCTTAACATCGAACCCACATCTTGGGAGGTGGAAGTGTTTCAAACAGTTGAAGAGTCCACAGCACTTAGCATAAAACTCAGCCTGGAAAGTTGTTATTAATTGTTATGCCAAGTATATTAACAGACATGAGCTACCCTGTATGTGCAGCAACATAATTTTCAGAACTATCAGATACCCCAGGTGACTTCACCTGGACTTTAGGCACCGATACCATCTCTAACATTAGGGCTGTGGGCAAAATTAAAATAGCTTCAAACATTCCAAACATAAAATTAAAACCTTCTGCCATGAAAAATCTTGAATTTTATTTTACATATCTTCAGTCCAATCTGATGGGAGAAGTTTGAAATTCCCTGTTGTTTTGTTAAGTACATCAAAACAAGTTTCAAGTGTAAGAGAGGTTATGGCTTGTTTTAATGGTCAATTTTTTTTTCAGGCAAAATTATTTTTCCGTAAAATTATTTGTTCATGTTAAATCAATTGTGACATTAAGCTTAACATGTTTCTCATTTGAAGATGGATGCTTTTCCAAAAATGCCATAATTGGCTTTTGGGGGGGAAAAAGCCTGATGACATAGTTTCCCTCAAAAGCTTGTAAGACTTTGGGAAAAATTTCCACCTAAAAATTGTTGGAGAACTACATGTTATTTTGGAAGTGAGGATAGGGAATACAATGATTTTGCAATATCAGACCAATATTTATATTTTTATTTCCTGGTATTTTTCTGTGACTGAAAACAATTCTTATATTTATCAGAAATCTCACATTAGCTGTTTGATCCACACCTGCCAGTGGAAGATGGACCACTCCACTTAATACTGCTACAACCACCTTTAAAGAAAGCCTCTGGAACCTGGGAACCCCAGATCCTCCCCTTCACTGGCAGGAATTCAGGGAAATCAACTGACTTTTGGGGTTGAGTTTTTTGTTTATTTGGTTTTGGGTTTTTTACCACTTGTCTTCAAGAACCCCCAGGCACAGAAGCTAACCCTTTCTCAGCTGACACCTTACTCCATTGCTGTAGAGGCATCCAAGGACTCTCTACAGGGCAGGTGGGTGGAGATCCCTCCAGTGCCAGGGCAACCTCCTGAACAGCCCCTGTGGGCAGAGATGCTCTGACTGCAGCCAGGCCCCCGCACCCCAGCCTTCTCGCCCTTCTTCCAAAGAAAGGCATCTCCATACAGAATGGGTCAATAGAAGCAGCAACTCTGAAGTATGCCTGTAAGCGTTGCCATCTTGAGTACAACAGACGCACAAAGCAGAGGTTTGTCACCAGGCATCCAGCATGTGTCATTTACCTCCTGGTACCCTGCCCCATGCACACCTTCCTACCCAGAAATCATACTATAGTGGTGGATCGTCATACTACAGCTAGAAATGTTGGTGTTTTGAGGTGAATAGCAGCTAAAGCAGCTACCTGGAAAGTCCAGTCTCAGACTACTCTGGGAAATGAGCCGCAAGGCAGTCATTACGGATGAGAGAGCAGTAACAGAAAGAAGAGGAGACCAAGTCCAACTATACATTCCAAGAGAGACAAAGTTGCTTAAAGGCCTATTAACACTATTTCCCTGCAAAGTAATTTAGTTGAGTTACACTACCATAAGAAGTCTTTTGTTTGTGTGGGGATGTTGGCTGTTTGTCTGAAGCCAGACAGCAATGGCATTCAGACTGTACTCCCTTTGATCTCAGGTCTTAAAGGATTTCTATCTGTGAAAATTTTCTGGTATAAAAAGCAGAGTCTAAACCCATACTGGCAAAAACTGTCAGAGCCTAGTTAGGACACCATGAAAGGTTTGCAATAGATTTAAAGTGCAGGTATTCCAGCTCAGATTCATGTTCCATGCAGAGTCTTCTACGGGGCAAAAAAGCTCATAACAATACATTCATGACAATATTTTAAGCAAACAAAAATAGAAAAAAGATTTAAAACCTTGGGTTTCTACTTTTATGAAACCAAAAATAAACCTGTTCAGGGGAGTTAAAAAATTGGCACAGAAGCCAAGGGCAGCTCCAGAAGAATCCCTCTGTAAAGCTGAGCTGCTGAAGTTCCCGATTTCAGAGCTGAGTCCTTTAGACGGCTGAACACAGTAACATTAAGAAACTAACAGCAGCACTGCTTGCCATCAGCACACTGATAAAACTATACTAAAAAAAAAAAAAAAAGAAAAAAATGGAAGGAGAGATACATTTCATTCTCCCTTAAACTTTTTCCATTGCATTTATTTAAATTACCTGAAATTTCACCCTGCCAGCTGCATATTCAGTGGCTGTGGCAGCCCAAGCATGTACAGCCTGGCTTCTTCAGGGTGACTTTTGTGGTAAACACTGCCTGCCGTTTGAAGGATCCACCACTTACACTTGACAAAGGTGGGCTGTGGGATGCACAGATGAAACAGAACTTACAGCACTCACAGTGCTTTGGTGTAAAAGCTAGAGGCCAGGCAGACTGGCATCAGCTGACAAGAACAGCAGCGGGCACGTATGGTTAGATGTCTAAGAACCACCCTAAATTATCCTCAGGAAAAAAGAAGGAAAGTAAATTGAAATAAAACAACATTTTGGTAGTCATCTCCGAGTACTTTGAACAGCTGGAGCTCCAATACATCCCTGTCCCTTTAGAAGGATTGAAAAGCCACAATTTGAAGAAAAATACACTGTACCTAATAACTGCACATTAAAGGGGGTGCAGGAATCCATACATCCACCATGATCTCCAGGTGAACAAAAACCTGATTTAGATCTCCACGTGTTTTACATCTTCCAGGTCTCAGCTAGGTATTTCTGCGCGGGTTTTTTTTTGGAGGGAGGGAAGAATTCCTAAACCATTTTTTTAACATTTAACTTCTTCCCATTACCATTTTCATAAACAGAGGCTAGAAGCGGGGAAGGGCAAAGAATCTTCAAAAGGTTTCTAAAGCTGTTAAGTGCTAACAGTAATACCTGCCGCAATGGAGAAAAAAGTACTGCCAATTTCTAGGGGTTTTGGTATCAAGGATCACTTCTTTCTGTGCCATAAGGCCAATCCTGAAAGGTCCTGAACAGATCCTGAAGAGGCAAGAGCCCCACTGCATTAAATTAAGAATGTGGCCAAATAAAGAAATATTTAACACTTCAAAGGCCTCAGCTTTTCAAGAAAATTTGGTACATTGTAGCACATATACAGTAGGGTCATAACTATGTTCCCCTTGATGAATGCAGCTGGACCATACAACGCTCCCAACAAAATCATCTTTAAATCCAGCTCATTTACATAATTTACATTTATCTTAGCAGGACATATTAGCTCATACATATCACTGGTTAAAATACCTACATTGCTTTTGGATCAGAACTGGCTCCCAGCCAGCTGGTGCAAAACAGGCCAAGAAGTTCAAACCTATCTCCTTCCCTTCAATTAGAGATACCCTACAGCAATTACTATCACCTAAAGAACAAGGTAAATCTGCCCTGCAGTTTTTTCCTCCAACTATTATTAATTGAAAAGAGAAAGAGTCAGCTGAGTGAATGGAACAAAATTAAGGGCATTGGTAAAAATCTGTACTCCTGTATAAACACTGCAAATAAACAGCTGACATTATAATGCAAGAACTGATACACATGACTCCATGCTTCATGGTTTCATTTGAGATTTCAAGAGCAATTGGATGTTAAACCCAGATTAACAAAGACTACCATTCATTTCCCCTCTGCAACAAAATCCCATTGCAACTAGTTAGAAAAACAAAAACATTTTTCAAAAACTTAACAGCCAGCACAAAGACTGCAGAGAAGGTAAATAGTTCCACAGTCACCCAGAAGCAAGTCACTGGCAGTAATTGCGGGTATTTGAGAAAAGTAAATCAGACATGCTCACCCTGTTGCTAAATTAAAAGTTTGGGGTTAGCACTAGAAGGGCAGGGCTGGGATTCTGCAGCAATCAGGCAGGGAAACTGCAGCAGCCATCCTGACATCAGTGAGGATGGACATCAGACAGCCCTGCCACCCTGTTCCACAGTGGGGACAGGGGGCCAAGCAACTTGCTTTTAAGATGTGATTATGCTCTAGCCCAGAGAAGATGGAGAATCACATCTCAGCTACGTTGCATCTACCTCTTGCTACAGGAAAAAATAAAAATATATGTCCAAAATATTTTCTGAAAAGACCTTATTGAATCAAATGAGTCAGTTGGTATGTCCACAAGATGCAGACCTTGTTCTTAGGATGGTAAAAGAACAAAACCACCATTATCATGGAACACCATTAGACAACTAGCATCGCTTCATGGACATTTCAATTGTTAAAGCAAAGAATCAGGCTGTTCAAAGATTTCTCCAGCCTTAGCTCTGGAAAAATCCACTCTTTTCTTCATCTTCTTGCTCTCCACATGTGGACTTAGGGAAGAAGAGACTTTACACCTCATGTTCTTTTTTCTTTCTTTTTCTGTCTCACTTTCTTCCAAGCCACCTCCCCCAAAGCAGCACTTACCACAGTGACAAATGAAGCAATAATAAGGTTAGTCATTTAACTCCTTGCATCCTACTTAAAAATCACCCTAATTACTGTGTAATGGGTCCACAGAGGCAGAAGAGTCTGGGTGAAATCTACCCGGAGGGCACTGGTATAGTTCATCTGTCCATTCCCTAATAGCACTCTAAAGTTCACCCTTATAAACATGTCACCTAGTCTATAATTAAGTGACTGGTCATTAGGTAACATATGTGGTACCTGTGGGTCACATATCAGTCAGCTGGTGATGGATCTTTACCCAATAGCTGTGCAGAAGCAGCTCTGTAGCTCTCCGTCACCACAGCACACTCACAGACGAGTTTGTGTAGGTGAATTTTTTTTAAGAAATAACTCCATGTTTGTGAAGGGTGACAAACTGAGGGGAGGAGGGAGTGGAAGGACTGTCACAGTTCAGTCTTGACCCCAGCAGCGTGACTAAAAGCTGAATTTTTCCTTTATATTCTGCAAGCCTATACTGGTTCCCTAAAGCACTCTTCATACTTTGCTGGCAGGTGAATTTCCCATTCACACTCAATATGAGTCAAGATTGCAAATTACTACACTTTTATGAACTGCAAGAGGACATCCTCTTTCCTGGTCGTGTTTTAAAAAAAAATAAATATCAAGTTATGCTTTTTAACTCCTTCAACTTCCATAGATGTGCAAGGCCATGATAGACAGAGGGAAAAAGCATAAGCCAAATTTATCCTTCATTTTACCAAGAAAACCGGTAGAATCTAGAATGTACATCTGAAAAAACTTCCAAGTAACTGAATGCACTACACACCCAGGCCAGTCCGGCCATTCACCAGTGAGGACACACGTACAAAGGAAAACAGCCAGTTTCATCGCAACTCCCTTCCTCCCCTCCCTCTGTGCAACATGAAGGGCTTGATCAAAGGAGGTATCAGAACAGGAGCAGGACATTCAACTCAAGTTTTTCCTCAGACTGCACAAAAGCGATGGTTTTGTTGCCCCCAAGAGACAGAAAAGGACAGGTCACATGAAGCCTTGAAGTTCAGACTGGAGTTCTGGAAATGGTGAGGCTCATACTTCTTACAAAATTATTTAGTTGTTTTACAATTTAGAAGTTCTCCGAACTGGCAAGAGAAAGAAAACAAATTTCCTTGAGGAAGGCCCACAGAGGTGGTGCCACGTAGCCAAGAAAAAAAAAATTTTGCAACCAATTTTATCTGGGTACAAGAGGACTGTAACCCTGCCCATCTGTTGCATATACCGTTTTCAAAGAATTTACTTTTACCTTCTGCATTCTTGGATGCAATATTGTGGTGAGGAGCTGGACCACACAGATTTCCAGATGGTAAATGAGATTTGAGCTAAGCTTTTCTGAGAAAGTAAATTATAAAGGAAAGGGAAAAAAAGAAAAAATATTAAAAAAATCTCATGCCCACATGCTTAAAGGTTTATAATTGTTAGTTATTATCTCCAAGAAGGGTGCCCAAAGCCATGATATTATGGCCAACAAAACAAGACAAGACCTTGAAATCAGCCCTCTGACCCCAACTGTGGAAGTGTGCCTTAACAACCATACATATTAACCTCTCATGACATCTCTTCTGGCAGTGCACCTCTCTCTGATGTTCACAGTAAACCACTTGGGCCGCCCACAGTTTTTATAACACAGGAAGTGGAAGATTTGGCAAAAGCATGACATTGGCCAGTTAATTCCAAGAACAAAATTCCAAGACCAAGAGGCATATGTCCATCAATGTCAATGACTAATTTACCCCATTGTATTTAGAGATATAATTAGATGTAATTGTGAAAAAAAAATGATTATTTGCAATGTGAATTAAAATAATGCATATTTACTCAAATCACATTGGAAAGATAGCAGAGATGCACAAATTTAGCCCCCTGGAGAATCTGATTGCTTTAAAGTTGCAATCAAGGAAGGGATAAAATCTAAAGAAATGCATTCTTCTTTTGCATGTTTTGTAGAGGATCATGCCTGCCCCTCTGGCCAAGATAAGAATTTATAGACCATGCACTCCATACAAGGCTAGCCACCTCACCACTGGACTTCAGCAACTTTCTTCATAACCAATTCCATCAGTTTCTGCTTCTTCATACCAAGACAACGTAATTCTGGCTTTGGTACTCTCACATTTTGCATTTTTAACAAAATTTTGGGTTCTTTTGTCAAAGACAATATGATCCAAGGAGAATAACAATATCTACAAACATGATTTGTAATTTTAAAATAAAGCTCATGAAATACATGGCTTAAAGCTGCTCTCTAAGAAGGGTTGTACAAAGATTGCTTCTTCCATGTCTGTTGTTTTACATCATGTCAATACCATAATTTGAAATACTGTTTGTAAAGAGCAAAGACGACTCTTGCATTTCAAGCTATCCAGTAAAGAATTCAAATCTTTTTACTTAGGGGTCTTTTGCTTTACAAGGCACCTCTGGGTCCCGTATCAATCACCCCATGATGGATAGGCATCCCATACCAGGGTCATTCATACCTCCACTGCTTAGTGAACTGCAACACCTCATTCTCATTGAATAGTGACGGCTGATCTATACGATTCAGGTCCAATCAGAACAGTGATTTTTCAGTGTTAAGGACTCTTCCATCTGACATGTTTGCACTGAGACTATGAAGGATCAAAATGGAGCACAGGAAAACAGCCCTCAAATAAGAGGATTAGCTAACTATTTCTGTGGGTTTGCACCACAACTCTCTGCATATAAAATGATAGTCGTCCCTGGCTAAGGGGGGAAAAAAAAGAAGAAAAAAGAAAAAAGAGGGACAGGGGAAAAAAAAAAAACTGTAATGCAGAGTCACTGTTGCAAGAGCAACAAGCAAGTCAAGAGCATGTGACTTTATTTGAACACAGAGTTGAAACCTATCATTAGGACAATTCTGCTTCAAGAGTTTGATCACTAATTGGTACATACAGGAGCATAGCACAAATTAAACTTACCCTTTGGTGCAGCCAAATATAAGAAGTCATGTTTAAGGAGGATGCAGAAATGCAGAACAGTAGAGAGGATGGGCATAATACTGGGAGAAGCAAAGTTGTTTGATAGAAAAATAATCGACTCAGCAAATTCAGGTTCTGTTAGAGTAGAACCTGCATTAGAAAAGACTACTCAGAAATCTGTAAGTGGGAAGAGATATGAGCTTACTTAAGAGAGGAGAGAGGAAATTTGGGGAGGAGATTCTTAACAACTCCCTTTTTTTCTATATAATTTGGTAGGTGCGTGATACACTGTCAAAGAATTAAGCTAATCTCAAGAAATCTTGCAACAGAAATGAAGCAGATTCCAAAGAAATAAATACATGGGTTTGAGATGATTTGCCTCAGGTTTTATCACTGATTAGATGCATCCATAGTAGTGTCTTTTCAAAGTCAATAAGAGAAACCATTACTCAGACTGCAATTACTTCCTGTGCCAGTAAGGTGGTCTCATTGCCTTTTTTTGGCACTCTACCATATTCAACGCAGCATGTGCTCTTCCCACACAATTACCATGCCCTGTGAAATATCTTAGCTGAATGCACCAGAATGCTGGCCCTAGATCTCTGTTTAAGCTTATACTTGATTTCCTTACATACCTGGGAAAGTGATGTGGTAAGATCTGAGATTTCAGCTGGCCAGTAAGAGCTGGTTTTCTACTTTCCCTGTGGTTACAGCTGTTCATACTGGTCTACTGCAATGCAAAGAAAATGGAGAAACACAAGAGACTGACATAAGGAAAAGCAAAAGAAGGAAAACATTGTCCTTGTTTAGTGAACATGGCCAGAAAGGCTTTGGGATTTGCTTGGAATAGGACACAGAAGGACCAATTCTTTCTTGCTTGTATCCTGTCTTATTACTTCTCTGCAAAGGGGATGTAGTTCGTTACTCTATTTACACAAGTATAGGTGACCACACAGAGACCAGGCAAGATATAATGCAGCCTTTAGAAATGAAACTTCTGCAACTCATTCCCCATTTAACAGTAGCTTGCTGGGTGGTCTTGAGCCATAAATGAAAGCCATAGCTAAAACTCTCTTACACAGTAATTCCAGGGTCCAGCCACTCCATAGCAAAATATTTGCACTTTCTTAGTTGAACAATACTTTTAAAGTATAATATGTTTGATGTCATTAGTGTTTAAGATTATTTTCCCTTTGTTTTTCTCCATTTAGTGAGAATTTTGTGTCCTTAAATACTTACAAGTGTCTCAAAACACACAACTGTTCTGTGGAACAGGAATATGTCATTGTTCCCACTTCACAGAACTGAAGAAAATATATACAGCTCCACAAGGCCGTGGGTCTGTCTTTTCATATGTACACCATCCTCACAGAACACCTTTTGCAAGTTTTCATCCACATGAAGAGCTGCCAAATCCTTTGAGAACTCATGGTCTTCCAGTGCTTCCTAAAAAGAACTCAAGTTTCATAACAGAAGCCTTGTATAAGATGACCATACAGACCACATTTCTGCTTTTTATCCTAAACATGCACATCCGACACATTAAAGAGCATTTTGATAGGATTTTTTTCCCCTATTTTTCTGTGGTACCAATCACAGAACCAATCTAAGGGCAGGTGTTTATTTTATTTTTATTATTCTGCTAAGCACAGCACTCTCTACAACCTTCAGGGAAGGGGAGTGGGGAAGAACAGCATCAACTTCCAAGAAAATATCAAAAGCTAATAACCACCCTTCTGAATTTTAATCCATAGCCAACCCCAAAATAGCACACTTCATACACTCTTTGCAGTTTTGATGAGGAGAAAAGGAGGTGCTTAATTCCAGAATCGTCTTAAAAGAGGGAACACAATAATTGAGAATTAACACTGATTCTTAAAGATTACACTTTTCTTCTTAAAATGGTAGTCAGAAGCCAAAATTTTTGCAGGAATTCAGGATTAAAATACAAATAAGAGTTCTTATGTGAACACATATTTTATAGAAGTTTCCTTTTTAGCTTGCACTGTAGACTCACATCATTGGCAAAACAAGTTTCTAGAACAGACCTGTGATAAAGCCCTTCACATTAATGGGCTGATTTTAGGATCACAGCCACAGGGCGGTACTGTGGATAGGTAGTCACATTTGTCCTTCCTTCATGATGCATGCAAGCTGGTCAGAGTAAAGAAGTTCAGAGCATTTGGGCACAGCCATGTGGTGCCTGATGTCAACACTCCTAGCTGACATCAGACACCATAACCTACTCCAACACCTTAGCTGAGTGGCCACGCAACCCTTCCAACATCCCACCCGTGCAAAGCAAACAGGTTAGCTTACAAATGCCTTCAGCACCTTGACATTCATCCTGTTAAAAATCTATTTTCTAATTTGTCTTTTCAGTCCTCCAGCTGCATTAATTTTACTACAGGTGAATGATGTGGGTATATGATAAGGTATATGATAAGATATGAATGATAAGGGTCTCAACAGAGAGTAAGGGTCTCAACAGAGAGTAGGGAATGGAAACTGGTGTGTAGTCGGGGCAGGAGAAGAACCCCTTCTGTGCCCACTGCTTCCCCCCAGGTGCCTCTGTGTAACAGGTTTGAGGCTCTAGAGGTGGAAGAGAAGACGATAGGTGGGGTAGGTGTTGACCTATCCACATTGGAGGAGGCACAAAGGTCAGAAAGACACCCCCGCCGTATTACTACTGCATCCACGAGGAAGAAGAGGAGGGTAGTAGTAGTGGGTGATTCCCATCTGAGGGGGACAGAGGGACCGATATGCCGGGCAGACCCTGCTCATAGGGAGGTCTGCTGCCTCCCAGGAGCC
>NW_009260622.1:4693617-4728536 GCF_000687185.1 Egretta garzetta | reverse complement strand
TTTCAAGCTATCCAGTAAAGAATTCAAATCTTTTTACTTAGGGGTCTTTTGCTTTACAAGGCACCTCTGGGTCCCGTATCAATCACCCCATGATGGATAGGCATCCCATACCAGGGTCATTCATACCTCCACTGCTTAGTGAACTGCAACACCTCATTCTCATTGAATAGTGACGGCTGATCTATACGATTCAGGTCCAATCAGAACAGTGATTTTTCAGTGTTAAGGACTCTTCCATCTGACATGTTTGCACTGAGACTATGAAGGATCAAAATGGAGCACAGGAAAACAGCCCTCAAATAAGAGGATTAGCTAACTATTTCTGTGGGTTTGCACCACAACTCTCTGCATATAAAATGATAGTCGTCCCTGGCTAAGGGGGGAAAAAAAAGAAGAAAAAAGAAAAAAGAGGGACAGGGGAAAAAAAAAAAACTGTAATGCAGAGTCACTGTTGCAAGAGCAACAAGCAAGTCAAGAGCATGTGACTTTATTTGAACACAGAGTTGAAACCTATCATTAGGACAATTCTGCTTCAAGAGTTTGATCACTAATTGGTACATACAGGAGCATAGCACAAATTAAACTTACCCTTTGGTGCAGCCAAATATAAGAAGTCATGTTTAAGGAGGATGCAGAAATGCAGAACAGTAGAGAGGATGGGCATAATACTGGGAGAAGCAAAGCTGTTTGATAGAAAAATAATCGACTCAGCAAATTCAGGTTCTGTTAGAGTAGAACCTGCATTAGAAAAGACTACTCAGAAATCTGTAAGTGGGAAGAGATATGAGCTTACTTAAGAGAGGAGAGAGGAAATTTGGGGAGGAGATTCTTAACAACTCCCTTTTTTTCTATATAATTTGGTAGGTGCGTGATACACTGTCAAAGAATTAAGCTAATCTCAAGAAATCTTGCAACAGAAATGAAGCAGATTCCAAAGAAATAAATACATGGGTTTGAGATTATTTGCCTCAGGTTTTATCACTGATTAGATGCATCCATAGTAGTGTCTTTTCAAAGTCAATAAGAGAAACCATTACTCAGACTGCAATTACTTCCTGTGCCAGTAAGGTGGTCTCATTGCCTTTTTTTGGCACTCTACCGTATTCAACGCAGCATGTGCTCTTCCCACACAATTACCATGCCCTGTGAAATATCTTAGCTGAATGCACCAGAATGCTGGCCCTAGATCTCTGTTTAAGCTTATACTTGATTTCCTTACATACCTGGGAAAGTGATGTGGTAAGATCTGAGATTTCAGCTGGCCAGTAAGAGCTGGTTTTCTACTTTCCCTGTGGTTACAGCTGTTCATACTGGTCTACTGCAATGCAAAGAAAATGGAGAAACACAAGAGACTGACATAAGGAAAAGCAAAAGAAGGAAAACATTGTCCTTGTTTAGTGAACATGGCCAGAAAGGCTTTGGGATTTGCTTGGAATAGGACACAGAAGGACCAATTCTTTCTTGCTTGTATCCTGTCTTATTACTTCTCTGCAAAGGGGATGTAGTTCGTTACTCTATTTACACAAGTATAGGTGACCACACAGAGACCAGGCAAGATATAATGCAGCCTTTAGAAATGAAACTTCTGCAACTCATTCCCCATTTAACAGTAGCTTGCTGGGTGGTCTTGAGCCATAAATGAAAGCCATAGCTAAAACTCTCTTACACAGTAATTCCAGGGTCCAGCCACTCCATAGCAAAATATTTGCACTTTCTTAGTTGAACAATACTTTTAAAGTATAATATGTTTGATGTCATTAGTGTTTAAGATTATTTTCCCTTTGTTTTTCTCCATTTAGTGAGAATTTTGTGTCCTTAAATACTTACAAGTGTCTCAAAACACACAACTGTTCTGTGGAACAGGAATATGTCATTGTTCCCACTTCACAGAACTGAAGAAAATATATACAGCTCCACAAGGCCGTGGGTCTGTCTTTTCATATGTACACCATCCTCACAGAACACCTTTTGCAAGTTTTCATCCACATGAAGAGCTGCCAAATCCTTTGAGAACTCATGGTCTTCCAGTGCTTCCTAAAAAGAACTCAAGTTTCATAACAGAAGCCTTGTATAAGATGACCATACAGACCACATTTCTGCTTTTTATCCTGAACATGCACATCTGACACATTAAAGAGCATTTTGATAGGATTTTTTTCCCCTATTTTTCTGTGGTACCAATCACAGAACCAATCTAAGGGCAGGTGTTTATTTTATTTTTATTATTCTGCTAAGCACAGCACTCTCTACAACCTTCAGGGAAGGGGAGTGGGGAAGAACAGCATCAACTTCCAAGAAAATATCAAAAGCTAATAACCACCCTTCTGAATTTTAATCCATAGCCAACCCCAAAATAGCACACTTCATACACTCTTCGCAGTTTTGATGAGGAGAAAAGGAGGTGCTTAATTCCAGAATCGTCTTAAAAGGGGGAACACAATAATTGAGAATTAACACTGATTCTTAAAGATTACACTTTTCTTCTTAAAATGGTAGTCAGAAGCCAAAATTTTTGCAGGAATTCAGGATTAAAATACAAATAAGAGTTCTTATGTGAACACATATTTTATAGAAGTTTCCTTTTTAGCTTGCACTGTAGACTCACATCATTGGCAAAACAAGTTTCTAGAACAGACCTGTGATAAAGCCCTTCACATTAATGGGCTGATTTTAGGATCACAGCCACAGGGCGGTACTGTGGATAGGTAGTCACATTTGTCCTTCCTTCATGATGCATGCAAGCTGGTCAGAGTAAAGAAGTTCAGAGCATTTGGGCACAGCCATGTGGTGCCTGATGTCAACACTCCTAGTTGACATCAGACACCATAACCTACTCCAACACCTTAGCTGAGTGGCCACGCAACCCTTCCAACATCCCACCCGTGCAAAGCAAACAGGTTAGCTTACAAATGCCTTCAGCACCTTGACATTCATCCTGTTAAAAATCTATTTTCTAATTTGTCTTTTCAGTCCTCCAGCTGCATTAATTTTACTACAGGTGAATGATGTGGGTATATTTATGCAGCAGAAATTACCAAATAATAAAGATCTCTACAACACTTCCAGGTTTTTGGAAGTCCATTGGCACAGAATCAAAAAGAAGCACAGCACAGGAGTAAAAATAGCAACTATAACCCAGAATTACTTAGTTTTGACAGGAAAGAATAACATGCTTTTTAATAATGTTACTGCTTTCAAAACTGCCAAAGGATTTGTAGGCTCCATATACCTGAGTTTAGATAAATTATAGACAGCCACTCTGCCAATCTACTGTTACTTTCTGATTTTTTACATAGGCTTATTACAATAGGTTGAAAAATAAATTAGCATTAGATTTTCAATGAGATTAAAGTTTGAGATTCCTTTTACTGCCTTACTTGCCAATTTTAATTTTCTACAATATTTATTTTATATTACTGGCACCTTTCACAGGCAAAGATGCTGAAAAACATCTAGAGTGTAGTTTGGAATAGATTACAGTCATTATCCAAATGGACTAACAGCTTTGACATCATAGCCACATGTAATTACAGAATAATATTTGCGCCTTCTGCAAAGAAATTGAAGAAAGCTGTATCAGGATGGTCCTTAGAAAAATACGTGTGGAGAAGAAACAGGGCATTGCTATGCAAACAGTTAAGACTACTGTGCAATGGCATTCTTATATGTACAGATAAATGAGAGAGCACAGTCCCTGACAAAACCAGATTGTTCTCAAAAAAGACAACGCACAAGTATGGATGGGTTGCAATAATGCATAAGCTAGCAAGACTCAGGCACTCTGCAGATCATTTAAATCTCAGGCAGGGGGATTTATTTTATTCTATAAATGAAAAGTAGATAGTCACAGGTAATCTAGGGGGGGGGAAAGAAGACAAAATCTAGGCCTGAGTTTTGTTCTGAATGGATTTTTATGCTAACTCTACAAGACCTCTAGTGACCCCAAGCAACGAGAACACTCGTCTTCAGTCTCCTCAAAGAGACAAATTGCATTAGTCCAGCACATAACACCAGCCTGATGAATTAGCTTTTTCTTCACTAAGAGATTCCTTCTATTTAAATGTGAATAATCCCTGCACAGATGACAAAAAAAGGGCAACCCTTCCCACTGCCAAGACACATAATTATACTCACATTAAAAAAGTACAAATAGTTTTATTTCATATATAAGTATGCATAAATTTAAGTCCGAGAAGCTTAATTATTAGTGATCTGTTAAGACCTTGAGACTACCCTGAATAACAGGTGGAACCGGCAACTGAGAACAAGGCCTGGAGGGGGACCCTCAGCAACCCCACCAGTGGGCAGACATGGTCTGCAGTCCCTATGGCCAGCATAACCTCCTCCTTCCAAGTCCAGGGGACCCTTTTCCCATCACCATGAAACTCTTTAAGGAAACCAAAATATCCACACAAATGCCTATGAAAAAAGATTGTCAGAGGTTGTGGAGAAACATGAATTTTCGCTGCTGTTAAGATGCTTAGAACTTGAGCAATTTGGTAGAGACTTTAAGGAATCACACAACCCATTTTAAATGAGCTCCACCTTATTTAAGCTGCTGTCACAAACCCACCATGTATTTCCAGAGAAGACTCTGAAGTCAGAATATTATAGCCCATCTAACAGAAGTAGGAAAGTAACTTCTGTCACAAAGTTAGCAGCTCCTCATGCCCTGTTCCTTGCAAAGCTTGCTTTCCCTCAGAGTCAAAGTAGAGCTCAGAGAGAGAAGCTACGGACTCTACAATATCACTCAGTGAGAACAGGTGCTGGTTTAGATCAGTATAAATAATGGCTTTATTTTTCATAGCTTGTATAACTATCTAAAACTGAACACTTGCTGCAGAAGTTCTGCTTTCACTTCATTTGAGTTTTTTGCAACTAAAATCTGGGTGAGGTTCACCATTTCAAATGGCCAAATGCCAGTCCGGGAGTTAGACTTGAACTGAACCCAAGCTGTCTGCAGTGGGATCTGTACCCACGTTATTTTGGAGCTGGTGTTAACTGTTTAATAGACCATTGAGTTGTTGCTGCCTTTTGTTAGCAACTTGCAAATGCTGTTGAATCACCTATGCAGCAGTGAGATTCACATTAAAGCCATTATTTGACCTGCAGCTTAACACGCTATCTTAGTCACATTGCTGTAAAAAGAGGAGTGCTTCGATAGAGAAAGGGTCAAGCTGTCAAAGATGAACTCCTGCTATATAAGCATTACCAACACTCTCCCAAGCAGAGAAATTGCTTTCAGCACAACACAAAGCATCTTCCAGGAGCTCAGGCACATGTGTGTTACTGTCAGACAGAAAGGATGGAGATGGAAGAACCAGAGACACTTTTGCAAAACAGCCGCAGCAACATCACAGGATGAACATCAGGTGGAACTTCGACAAATACCACTGACTCAGAATAATTTTTGAGCAAGAGATATAAAGGATCATCTCTGAGACTCTTCTCATTAATGTTGCAATACAGATATGCCACTGCTAAAAGCAACCTGCTGTCATAAGTGATAGGTAACTATCTGATTTGCTCACATTGGGCTGTCTACAAAATGACTATTCATTGTTCCAGATACAATTATAACTTGCAGGTGAGCCCTGTAGCTCTGAGCAGTTTAGAGACATCAGTAAATACTTTAAGTGCTTTAAGATGACCCTAAAACAGTTAAGCTGCAATAATCTCCTGAAGCGTTTAAGTGGCTTAGGTCACCAATAAGCTGCTCTTGTGAGTTAATCAGGAAGGCTTCCTAATTAGGACAAGCTACTCACTAGCACATCCCAATGAAGAACACCAATTATACTCTTAAAAGTGACATACTTCTGTAGTCCCATGGAAGTCAAACCATTTGTTTAAGCATTCACTAAATAAAACACACACACAAAAACGTACACAAATCTGATGTAGCTTGTGTTTAAATACTATTCAGTTCTACATTTTACACACAAGTATTGATCTTGTATTTTGTGCGTTAGTTACATGACTTCATCAATTACATTTTGCAGAAGACAGCACATACTCTACACGACCACACTGGCCAGTTAAACTGCTAAGGAATGCCCAGCAGTTGTTTCCTTTAATGGGAAATTTGTTTTCTTTAATGAGAAATCACCAGCAAAAGACTTTTCAACAATTTCTCAACATTTCAAAACTTGGAGAGAGAAAAGAATAGAGGAAAGAATAGCTGAAGCAGCTAAGTTAGAATTTTTTCTAAAGCTTCTCTCTTTACATATTAAAAAATACCTTATAAAGCATAAATTTCAAATTACTTGCTCTTCTACTATAACAAACAGTGGTCTCTAGAGTTATTACTGACACCACAAGAGTCCTATTAAGTATATATTGTTCAAATGTAATTGAAATTTCACTTTCTAATTCAGAATGATGTTCGTATTTATTTTGTATTATTTGTTCAGAGCCGGATTACAAGAAAAATCAAGTCAATAGATCACAATTCATCTCCTATTTACTCCAAATATTGCAAAACCAAACACCCTCCATTATCATAATTTTATAATAAATTGTTTGAGTAAGAATCCAGGGCTAAAAGTAAGCTTGTCAAAACACAATCATATGTAATGTCACAAGATTGCACGAGTAAATCAACAGGCTTCATATTTAGTTGTGTCAAACTATTTAAAAGCTGTTTCCAAGCTTGCAGGTTGAACTGCATGTGTAATTTGGGAATGAGACTTCACATCTAATATAGAAGTCTGGTCCTAATATTCTCTATTACGAATTACCAGTATACTGCAAGTAGATTCATAATGTACTGGAAGAGGAATCATTATGAAAACTTTAGAATAGTTTCAATGTGTTAACTAGTATATTAAGGTTACTTGTGTTCAAAGCAACATTCAGAAGGAAAAACAAAAGTGTATAAACCATGGCATCTTTCAAGTCTTCACCCTGCTCATCTGAATAGGGACAGGCCAAAATTTTAGGCAAACCAAATACATGACTCAGGCAGAGTTGGCAGAACTAGCCTTTCTGACCCAGAGCGTAAGGAATCCATCAGTCTTGCAGGCAAGTACAGATTTAATAGAAGGGAACCAGCCATTTGTTGAGTCTGCCGAGTTTATCATGTGCATAGACTCCGTCAATGGATGCTCAAGCATTTTCTGGTTTTCTTTTGTTTTCACAGTCTCCTTTCTTCTAATGGGGCAATTAAAATTAACAACCAGCTTGGGTTGCCAAGCATCTTGCCTGGCCTGACTGCAAGTCTGGGACAGAAAAGATTTAATATGAAAAAATTCAACGTGAAAAAATTCAGGTTGGGAATGACCTTCTGCACTGATTGACTTTAGTGGAATGTAAATGATGGGCAGTAAATCAGGCAACGTGCACGCCGCTCAGTGAATCATACCATTCCCTTCAATCCCATCTAGAGGGAGAGACATAAATCCTCCCAGTTCAAGCAGGGCCATGAGCAGCCCTTTATATTTCCAATTAAAGATGTACTGTCCTTTGCCCAGCATTCAGTTGGGACGCCGCACATTAATATGGTAATCAGCAACCGAGCAGCGGGCCATGGGGGCCTCATTGTCTCTGCCACATTCATCCCCAGGCTTCCTCCCAGCTGGACAGAGGAGGGTTCGGTGTGACAGACAAATCCCAAGAGACGACAGAGAACCCTTCATCAGAACTGATTTTAATGCTGCACTGCCAGTAGGCAACATGTTTTGATTATCAGGGCTTTCACACAGATCCTCTGGGGCTGGAGGCCAGATACAGATGCTTCCCAGCACTATACAAACAAGTCCACAGTCCGAACGCAGCCTCGCGGCTTGAATACCTATCAATCACCGTAATGTCACCCTGCAAGCACTGTAACTACGAGGCTTTTTCTTATGGGAACAGCTTCACTCCTCGTCTGTGACATCATGGGAGGTTACAGCAGAGAGAGCAACTGACGGCCCCACGGCTGAGAAGCTAAGGGACATCCAGCCCTGCAGCCACCACCAGCATTTCTCAGGGCCTGCTGATGAAGGTGATGTTAGGTAGGACCTGGAAGGGGCTGCCTCTGTACGACAGTCTGGCAGCAGTGGCCAATCCTCCTGTTGAGCACTGTATGTCCCTCGATACGCTGCAGTGTGATAACGTAATGCAGAAAAGCAGGGAAGGAGTCAGGGAGGTGCAGGTGGTGGCCACTTAGTGCACCGGTGTTTGAGAGTATCTGAGTGAAGAGGAGTTTCAGCACGTGACTAAAAGATAGTATATATCTCCTCAGTACTCCACAAGCAACTGCAGGGAAAGTGATTAATGAGACAGATTCAAGTTAACGGACTTAGGATTGTAGGTAATGGAATAGAGGGCTGGACAGTCATGCTAAGTCCTATCACTTTGTACAGCAGTAAGGACAGGTTGCCTAAAAATATGAGCTGAGGAACTGATGTTTGTTGTGGTTTTCACTATTTTGGCATCAAGCTGTTTGGGGAATGATTGACCTCATCCACCCAAACATAGGTGAATGAACTTTAGGCCTTTGAGTAGAAGCTGACAGTTGTAATTGACAATTGAAAACCTCCAAGTTCTCAGCAAAATTTCTTCTACAATAATCCTGTTATTTAAGCCACCTCATCACTCTGATGATCTTTTGCCCAGAACTTTTGTAAAGAGTAGATGAAAAGAGAGTAAATAGACCCTAAAATCAGGGGTTAATATAGTTTGGAGCTGACCTTGTACTCAAGCCCCTCCAAGCTACACTGCATGCAGTTCAGTCACAACTCCAGGGGTAGTCCCAGGGCTTTAAAGACCTGACACTGTCAACAGTGGACAAAATGTAGGTATCTAGCAGGTAAGTCAATACCTCCCTCTGTGGCTCAGATTAGGATTGCTAACTTTGAATTTAAATCATATGGCTAGATTAAATGGATAACAGTTACTTCTCTAGAAAGGGGATTACAGTACTGCTGTGGTGGTGGTGGTTAGCATTGAATTCCCATGCTGCAGACCATCAAACACTGGGTGGTTTTAAAAATGTGAGATTTTAACCTGCAGTAAACAGGTAAAATCTGTTTTACCTGCAGAAGGCAGTGCCTTATCATCCATTTCTTCTTTTGGGTTTGACTTCAGGGAGGGATTTACTGTCCCTAAAAAGATGGAGATAAAAATTCTGTATCCAAAAGCACCTCCTCCCACACTGGTCACCTTACCCCACCCCACTCTCTTCAGTGCTCCATAGCTATTTTTAACATCTCATTTCCTCACATTATGGCAATTTACATACTTAAACGCATCACATTAGCGTCCAAAATATAAACAAAGTGAGATAATGCACTGTAAAGAGAGTATTAAAAAAACCCTGCAGATACATACACAGGAGCTTTTAGAAATCAGGCAGTTCTTTGAAGCAAAGCAGTTGTCCTGTATCAGTAATAGGAGGATTTCTCAGCAACACTTTACAATAAAGAAGACTTAATGAGAGCCGAGCAGTGGTGTAATTCCTGTGGAATTGCATATTGAAAGCTACATTCATACCCAAGGAGCCCATCAGGACCAGTATTGTTAGCATGAATGCTGAAGGAATTGCAAAATGAATTGCCATTTTGTTATCAAGTGCTTCCGATTGGCTCTATCCTGCCATCTGTGTCATTCGGAGGATGTGAAGTAGCACAGGTCCGAACTCGGGCATCTGAAAGGTGGGTCAAGGGGAAATTTTATGCTGCAACATCCTCTGCTTCTTCACTGAAGAAGTTCAGGGCACCAGTCCTCCTGTTACCATACGAGGAAGAAGGGCCAAAATGGAGAGCAGTTTGCCAGGGACTGGGTAAGACAGCTCTTTTCCCCTTAGGTGGAGGGGGAAATACCATTTATTGATCATCCATACAAAACCTGATGATAAATCATAGCAAAACACAGCTTAGAAACAAGAAGCTGCAAATTATCTGGCTCTTTTAAAGCTCCTGCAGCCTTCTCTATGTCTTAATGATGCTACAGTAAATGTTATAAGATTTTAAAACTTTAAAAAGTCCGCCAGAAAAAAAGGAATGTTCAGGTCACGTCTCATTTAGCTCTATAGAAAAGGAACAGATTTCAAAACTGAGTGATCTAGAAGTCTAAATCTCTTTCCCAAAACATCCAAATCACATAAACACTTGCCAGTGTTCAAAATCCAGCCAGGGTTAGCTCATCTACGTGCTTTTGAATTGAACAGATAGATGCACAAAACGGGTTTTTTAAAAGTTTTTCTTTAACTTCCAGTTGTTAACTTCCATTAGTTATTGATAAAAAAAAATCATAAGTGAAAAATGCCTTTGTTTTATCACCTTATTCTGTATTTGAGGTACTGACACTCCAGTGAGTTGGATTTGGTATCTCTATATGAATCCCTGTTTTTGTCTTTATTTACAATTCCCTTTCAGCCTTCAAGATAAAGAATTACTGTATTGCTCATCTCCTTACATTAGTATTGCCATGTTGGGGTGCTTTACAAGCAGAAAAGCATATTTTGACTCTTGGCATAGCCCTTACACCATTAATAATACGGAAGCTACAGAGCACTGCATGTCCTCAAAACCCAAGAGACATACCAAGACTGATCCATATATACATGCTAGAGCACACCACGATACCGTTCATTTCCACTTCTTTTCAAGTTCTTCCAACCTGACACCGCCCATCCCGTGTGCCTGTTACGTGGCTCACATAAGAGGAGAGTGGGCACAGCTAGCTGTGTGCTGCTAGAGGGGAAACGTCCCTCCGAGCCAGGCTACAGTGCAGAGCACGGGTCCCCACCAGGCACAGCGCCGAGCGGCTCCCTGTCCCAGGGCCCAGGCACCACTGGATGGCAGACAGCAGATGCATTGGATCGCTGCTGCTGACACACGGAGTCCAACAGCATGGGAGAGAGAGTGCTGCTTCCTTTCAAAGTCACGGTGCCCAGCTGCTGGGGACTGAACTGATCTCACAACGAATGGTGAAGTTTGACAGAGCCCTGCACACCTCCTGTTGGCAATCTGTACACTGATGGGTCTCACAAGCTTACGATAAGCCATGCTTTATGTTGTAACATTTTCATAGAATCGTAGAATCATAGAATCGCTTTGGTTGGAAAAGACCTTTAAGATCATCGAGTCCAACCGTTAACCTAACCCTGCCATCCCACCACTAAACCATATCCCTAAGCACCTCATCTATCCTTCTTTTAAATACCTCCAAGGATGGGGACTCCATCTGAACATTCCATAGCGCTGTAATGGTTAGGGCAAGGATACACTTACCCATTTTCATCTGAGATAAACTGAGGCTCAGATGAAACTTCTTGTTCCAGGTTGCACAACAAACAGTGGCACAGGCAAGAAAAAGACACAATAGCCACAACATTTAACAAGATGGAGCCAAACAATAAAAACTGGAATGAACAAGAAATGGACCTGTCCCCACAGACATGCATCCTGGTTGTACTTCTGCTGTGTTCATAGCCATCACTTGGGCTCTATCCTGCAATATCTTTGTGGCTTGATGCAGACATGGGATCCATACCAAACTGATATATCGCAGATGATGACAAATGCCACGCAAATGCTACATACATCACAAATGTTACAATGGGTGCTTATGGGTCCATTCCGTGACAGTCAAGTTATACGACAGAGCAGAAGAAACAAACTTTTAAAAAATTAAATTCTTTAAATTTACAGTACTATAAAAAATGAATGGGTTTAAATATTTCCAGATCTACCAGAAGAATTATTCAAACTAAGTTTATAGGTCTGACTTTTCCATACATCACTCTAAATCAGGGGGGATTTCACTAGACCTGAATGTAAATAATTTATGATCTAATGGGAAATACTCTTCACGTACCAAAAGCTTAAGGATAGTTCCCTCTCCAGCATCAAGGTCCCAATTCAGCAAAGCATGTACTTAAGATTACAACAGCTCAACTGAAGTATCATGTATTAAATGAAAAAAAATAATAATAAAAAAAAATCAGTCACCTTCAGAAAGGCTTGGTTCTAGTTCCAGCAATGGCAATAAATAAAACTTCCTCTGGTGCAGGCATTACTCCCAGAACTGTGCCTACATCCCCAATCTGTTGCCAGCAAAACACACAAAAGAAGGTGTCCATCTTCCTTTCAGCTTTACTGTAGCTGAGAACAACTTGATCCTGCAACACCGGCTCACAAGAGTGCTCATACCAGGCTTCAGCAAAATGAGACACCAATGAACATTTTTAGAATGAAGATCAGACTTCACAGAAAGATATTTGCTTGATAATTCGAGACAGATAACTGCTTCCTTTCAGGCAGCTTTTCCCTCTTAGCAAGTAATTGAGCACCATCTCTAGTTCATATCCAGAGGGAGGAAGAGATTAACCCTTGTACTTAAACTGTTAATCCTCTTAGCTCTACCTGCAAAATCGGTTGGACTGTGCTTTTGTGGGTCCCATAAAAATGGCAATGATTGGACAATAAGGGGCAATTGAGGAAAAAGCCTGATCGCTCTCCCCTTTCCTTTCCTTTGAAATAGGAGAGGGACATAGGCATCTTGGAAATTCTGCATTTCAAAGTTCTTTTTTCTTTTTGTTGAGGGGTGGCAAAATCAGACTATTTAAAGAATTGTCTGATGATATTTTAAAAGGCTTTGGTTACACTGCCTAGGGGAGTTGAATAAAACAAAGGTAATTCAAAGATAGTGCACAGGTTTGTGATCTGTCTCAGCTTGGTTGCTCTTGCCCTTGATTGCATGCATCCTTCTAGTAGGGATTTCAAAGGAAACTTCAGCACCTGAAATACTGATCCCTGCCTCTGCATTGGGAGAAGGTTCTAAACCACAATTTATGCACATACAGCTCAAACGAGTCAACAGGACCAGTATTAGATAAAAGTCATAGGTCAGATGCATTCAGGCAACTCCCTAAAGTAGCCCATGGTAGCACATCCCACTAGGTTTTATTCCATATTACTCCCTATAAATGGTATACACATAAAACGCATGAAAGAAGGCAGGAGACACACGTACAACCTGGTACCCAAGCCATGAGGATCTCTACTCTCTTTGCTACATCCCATTCCCATCTGCTATTGAAATCCTTAGCAAGTTGCTTAGTGTAGGATTCATCTCATCTAACTTCAACAAGTAAAGTAGGGACATTACATGCAGGTGCATTATCAAGATTCCCTTAATGTCAGTAGGGAAAAAACAATTTTTCCAGAACACTGTTATTTCCTTCTAATGGGGACAGGTAATAGTAATTCCTGTTCCAGGAGTGCCCATTTCACAGTGCTTCACACTGACTGTTCACGGGGGTCAGACAAGAGGTCCAAAGAGTAGTCTGTACATTTAAATGAATCCCACCCCTGCAGGCTCGGGCCTGAGAGCAAGTAGAAAAATTCCCATTCATCTCAGTAGGCACCGAAACAGACGTCTAACCTACCTAGTAACTTTGAGGATTGTTTTTTTGCTGGGTTTTTGGGGGGTTGTTTTGTTTTTAAATTGGACTTTCAGCAGTTTAATGATTCCTCCAGCCAGCATCAAAACACAGTTGTGAGTCAGGAGTCCAGCTCAGTGCTCCAGGCTTGGGAGGCTCTGTGCCAGGGTGACTTTGAAAAATGCTAGAGCTCCCATATCACTTCAATACTTCTAACAAATAAACCTGCTATGTTTTGCTTTTCTAGAATTTAATACTACTATCAACTCTTACCTCTTCAGATACTAAGATGACTCATTTAAGCACAGTAAGTGTTGCATATTAGCACTAAGAGAAAAGTTATACAATTTTTATTCCTGCTTGGAATAACTCTGGGAAATAGAACATATTTTCACTTATATAATGCATAGTTTGAATTCAGATAAATGAGATGGAGCATTATATATGCCTGTTTTCACTCACAAAAAAAGTATCACTCTTTAGAACAAGACAAAACTGATGTTGCCAAAATAATAAAGATAAATCCAGCTTTGAATTGAGCAGGCACATTTCTACAGCTATTCAGTACATGTGCATGGGCCAGCGATTTAGACACAGGCCCAGTTATACGCAAGTGCCAAACTTAGGCTTAGTCTCGAATATGTATAATGATCAGATACAGCCAGCTGCAAGCTGTATGCTGTCTGGGCTCCAAGATGACTAGATGCAAACCAGTCCTGCTCTAAAGCTGGGACAGGGAGGATTTTGCTTGGGTGCATCCTCGCTAATGTACCTGAATACATTTCAGAACAGTACTGGATTCTGACCAGCAGTCTCAGACGGTGACCAGCAGCGAAGACCCATACGATATTAACTGCATTGTCCTTCTGGGACAATGGAGCTTGCATCTTCCTGTTATTTATTTTCACTATTATAAGTGGAATTTCCTTATTTATCTAGGCTGAGAGGTCTGTTGCGGATAATTAAGAACTGATCCTGCAATGTACCCACAGAGTATTTGAATCTTAAGTGTTAGTGCTGAGAAAAAAACTTCTGAATTCAAAAAGTCTTTTAGCAAACATCATTCTGCACACAGACACTAAGACTAAATCTAGCAATTAGCAGCATAAGCTATATTCTGTGTTAATTACAGTTTAAGGAACCAAATATGATCTATTTTACTGTTATAAAAACACATTTTTTTTCTTCTATGAATCATTATGTTTTTCACTTTTGAGCCACCCTTAGCTTCTCTCTGGCTTATATCACTTTGTTGACAAAATCTTTGTTATTTAGGGTTTTCCTCTAGAAACAGGACTGCTTTCCTGCACTTGAAATACGGCCAGATAATATTCGGCATAGAGAGCTTTCAAAAAAGGTGGGGTTTTTTCACCTAGAAGGGTGGAAACGGCTACTTTTAAGAGTTTTCATGCTTCCTGAAATGCCTTTTCACCCACAATGTAACTGAGTGATGACCTTCTGTTCTGATCCACAGGTCTAAGGCACATTCTTATAATTTCCACAGGAACTGGTGTGATGCCAAGTTCATTTCAGCTGCCGAAGGAAACTGCTATACTTCAAGTTCAGCAGCCTTAATAGCCTTGAGCCCATAACATAATAGCATTATTCTGTATGTTAGATGGTGCATAAAATGCATTACACCAATATTTAAACTATCATGGAACTGACCAACTCAGTGAGAATTGTGCCAAACAAAAGGAAGCTCAGTTTTGAAATGTCCAATCTTGACTTTGCTCCAGTCAGGGCACAGCTAAAATAAATAAGTAAAATTACTCTAAGTTCTCTGTGTATTTAAACAAAAACAAACCCGAACTGATTGTGACTCCAATGCATTCTACTTTAATATTTAATGAAAAAAAGTGAAGGTAAAACCAGAATGTAGTTTCAAAAGAAAAACAAGAATGTTTCACTCAAAAAAAAAAATCACAAAAAAAAAATCTTTGTGCTTGTCTTTCAACCCAAGATTTCATCAAAATAAATATAATTTAGCAATTTATTCTTATTTCACAGAACTGAATTCACATGGAGCCCTACCAAAGTTTGCAACAAGCTTGTATTTTTTCTTCAACTTTACAGAATCCTCTGCATCTTGAAACCACTGAAAACCACAGGAGTTATTCTAAACAGTTACAGTTAAGATAGGAATCAAGCCATGTAGCTGTATATTCTGTTCAATCAAAATGCCTCTGATTTTAAAAGCTTGCCAGTTTGCTGTATTATCATCTCAATAATTCCTCTGCCTGTCTGTAGGGTCTCAATAAAGCCATAAAGTCCCATTACTTTGATCTTATAAAGAGATACCTATATACAGATGTATTTGCTTCTACAAATACTGAATAATCTTCATGCATGTATTGGGTATCTGCTACCAGTCTAACTTTTTTTACCTTTTAAGTGCTTATGGTATGTTGTGAAAAAGTATTCCAGCCTTCATCACGGTCCGATGCCATTTCGAGTGCTGTTTACTCACATGTGTATTTGAAATGCAGACACTGTTCATATACTCACAAAGCATTAACAGTGTTAAGGAGACACAGAACTCTGTACAGACAATAGAAATCTGTATTAGCACCCATTGAGTTAAAGTAAAACATTACCAAGTTCCTTCTCAGATGCTTGTGTACGGAACATCAAGGTACCTTTCCAAACTAAGGAATGTTCATGATTAAGGCTCCTCCAACCTGCAGTGATAACTGAATATCAGATGATGTTTGATTAATATATTTGACGAAAGATTTGTCTTTTTGATTGCTGCTGTCTATGAGGCAGAATTAGGAATAGCTTTAAAGGGGTCCCATTTTCAGAATTAGCAATTTTGTTACTTCCTGCAATGCAGTCTGCGTAAAATCATTTCTGGGCACATAAAAGTCAGTGCTGTCAAAAATCCTGCCTGGACATCTCAAGTTTATAACCTCTCAGAACTAGATGATACAATCACATAGAAAACACAAACTGATTGCCCATCTTTCACTGGGAAATGACTCAGATGAAAGCAGCAAGTAATATCTGGGATATTACTGAAAACAACCCTTGCCCACTGCTAAGTACCATCTCCAACGTAGTTCTCAAAGAAAATCAGTTTGCCCTTCCTCCCTCTTTGGGTGGCTCTGGCATCTGAAGCTGAATTGGCAGGTTCAAGCATAACCTCCTTGACAATATAAATCAGTCTGTGATACATTCAAATCTCCAAGTCCAGAAAGAAAACCATGTTGATATGGCCAGAATTTAAACTATGAATATTCAAAGTAGCTCCATTTCAGCTTTCGTATGTTTCAGTATAAAGGGCTTCAGCTGTCAGATCCAGGAAAAAGAAAAATATTTCCAGGTACTATTGAAAACACCACTTTTCTTGAAAAAGTTGGGTCTTGTCCCCCTTACACTAATCAGTATTTAATAAGTAATATGTTTATTTCATTACTGATGATAAACAGATCAACAAAAGGTTATTGCATGATACTTTCCATTGATATTGTAATCCTGTTCAGCTAATAAGCATTGCTTCTTTGTGGACCAGCAGTGTTTGCACTGCAGACAATATTGCAAAAGAGGTAGCGCACCAGAAACTTGATGCAAAGAAAAACACGCCGCCCCCGAGAAATCAGAAAGCCTTAATATTAATGCACAGTGATGTTGTCATCCATTTCCAAAAGTGTATTTTCATTCAAATACTGTTATTCCTACTGCTGCAAAATGTGCTCAAAAAACATGAGAAATGCTTGTAATATTTACAAGATGTCATTGCAGTAAAATATTAATATATTTTCCTCCTTGCAGAATGACAGTGTATTCCTATTTCCACAGAAATTTGCAATGGGTTTATTAGAGCAATTCAATGTGTACCGTACAAGCTTTTTCAGCACGCACATTGCACCCAACACTAACTAGGACTAATGCCAATACAATTTGTACCATGGTAATCTATTAGATTCAGACAGACTTGCTAAAGCCTGAGGGGCTGAAACAGAGTGGCTACATTAGGAAAGTTTTGTACAACCCACACCTGAGATGGAGAGGAGAGATGATGCCGGCCCAGAACTACAATAGCCTATACTAGCACCAAGCTTTGCTCACCCTGCATGACAGCCCACGCAAGCAGGGATGGTGGATCACATCATCTCCCCTCACCACCATGCAGATTGGTACGTCAGAGCCTCCTCGCTCTCCTGGTGCTGAATTGGCTCCTTTCAGCCTCCAATTCCTCTTAACTTACTTGACCAGAGCTTGAGCAATATTGCCACCACTTTCAAATTACGTGAAGTTCAAATTAACTGCTGGATAGAAACACAATTCACCATTTCATAAGTTCTACATTTTCAATGTCTCCTTATCTAATCCTTTGCCCTTATGCAGCTCCATAAGAGTGCTGAGAAAGCAAGTATTTCAGTCACAGATGGCCTCAGGCAAGCCTAGGTTGGTTGAGGTCAGCCTAATTTGGCAGCTGCATTTTGCCAACCCCTGCCTTCCTGCTCAGAGGCAAACAAGCAGCAGCTTACTCCTTTACTGGCCTCTTCCCAGGCCATGTTTCCACAGAGGGAACTGAAGGTCTCTTTTCCATTGCAGCCAGTTCTCAACTTAACTGAGGTTTGCTGTTGTAGCTCTTCCCCAAGGTTTGACATTGACTCAGGTGTTGAGAACAGGGTTGATTAACTTTCCAGAAGCTTTTGGACTCTTTCTTAGTTCACATGGAGGCTTATGGGCTCCATCAAGCAGACTTTCAGTGCCAACTCTCCCAACTCCCCAAGATAAAAGATGTGATGCTCAACTTCTGGGGACTAGGGAAGAAGCAACACAAACTCAGTATGCTCTCTCTCTGGGACAACAGTAAATGTGCATGCTCTCCTGTGTCTTTTAACATCAAAGAACAACAGATTATGACAGCTGGGGCTCTTTCCAACACTTTCAAATGCTTCATAGGACAGCACTTGCTTTTGTATTTATGGTTCTGAAATAAACAGTGTGAAAAAAAAACAATGCTCATTGACAAGAGCTTACAATATTACAGCCAAATAAACCAAGCTTGAGATCAGAGTGGAAAGGTTTTAATTATCCACACTTCCAAATCTAAGGACAAAGCTAGGAGTATATGTACACTGGGCCTATCTGCTAATCCCATAGCTTCTCCCCCAGCACCCCAACGATGACAAGTTAATTATCATTCATAATTATTAACATCCTTGCAGCCTTTACAGGTAACATTGGAATGTTAGAAACTAAATATACTTAAGATAGATTGCCTGCATTATTTGAATGAGACAGCCTTAATTTTGCAGGTCTGGGCTTTCTAATGGCTGAAGTTTTTGTCATTGCTTGCCTGTTATTTTCATTAACTGATACTACTCAAAGTTAAAATACACTCAAGCCTACAACATTCATTTTACAAGTCTTCATAAGTAAGGTTTGGGGGTGTAACCTGCAATTAGACTAGAAAATGCACTATAAAGTGAGTTTATTATCATTTGTAAAGAGAAAGTCAGAATGATCTGAGAGCTTTTTTCCCCTGCAACTTTGAGAAGTGAGAATTTACTAAAAATAGTGTGAGTTTTTTAAAGAGTTGGAAGGAACATGAGAAGGGAAAGGAAAAGGGAATAATGGGAACACAGAAAAATTTTGAAATACCTATTCATATACCATGTATTCCACAGAACTTACTTGTATTACAACAGGTTTGCAAGACTAATGTAACGAGGAAAAGGTTTCTGACTATAACGGCATCTGACCGTACTTCGTTTTATCCCAGAGGGAACGTGCTCAAGTAGCACAGAGTGTATAAAGGCCATGAATGAGCACAAATACAATTCAGTGACCTCCAGTGTCCTTGTCACCCACATGTGATATTTATGCATGTGAGGCTAATCTGAAGCCTCTCTTGAACTCCCATTCATCATTAGCCCATCAGATGCTGTCTAGACCATATATCTCTACCTGGATGCTTGCTAATCTTTGACTATTAAACAGGGATAAAACAAAAATTTTATACTTGGGGCCTGTCAGTCAACTATTTGTAGCTACTTTGTGGCCAACTCCTTTTGTAAAGGTGCTGAATATAACCTTCATCTAAGACTTGTCCTGTGCACATAATGCTAAGCAAGAGCATCCACAAGCCAAATTCCCAGGTTATATACACCAGCCTGGGTCTGCTCAGTTCAATAGAGTCGTGCTAGATTACACCAGCTAAGGATTTGGCCATACATTTTCAAAGTACTCTATAAATTAATTAAGCTTTGTAACAACCTTGCAAGGTTAAGCAGTACAACAGTAGGTGGGAAAAGTGCAAGAACTTCAAGCCAATGGCACACTAGGAAACGCTACTTTCCGAAGGGCAAATATTCTCATGGCTTTTCTTTTTAAATGTATGTTCTGTCCTTCCTCAGGCAAACTCAAAAGTTGTAGCATCAGGCTGCAGCATTAAGAATTCATAGAATCATAGAACGTTTTGTGTTGGAAGGGACCTGTAGAGGTCATCTAGTCCAAGCCCCCTGCAGTGAGCAGGGACACCGCTAACTAGATCAGGCTGCTCAGAGCCCCATCCAACCTGGTCTTGAATTGAACCTGGACACTCTGTACCTACATGCATGAGCCTACTGCAGGAGCTAAGAGACCCAAGCCAGGCAACAGAGTTTGTATTGAGTTCATCCATCTGCTTAACCTGGCCACCAAGAGAAGATAATGTCCTGGTTTTGGCTGGGAGAGAGTTAACTTTCTTCCTAGTAGCTGGCACAGTGCTGAGGTTTGGATTTAGTACTAGAAGAATTTTGATAACACACTGATGGTTTAGTTGTTGCTAAGTAGTGTTTATACCAGTCAAGGACTTTTCAGCTTCCTCTGCTCTGCCAGAGGCACAAGAAGCTGGGAGGGGGCACTGCTGACCCCAACTGGCCCAAGGGCTATTCCAGACCGTATGACGTCAGGCTCAGGGGGAGAGGGATTGCTGCTCAGGACAGGTTGGGCATCAGTCAGCAGGTGGTGAGCAATTGCACTGAGGATCACTTGTTTTGTATATTCTGTACATTCTATTATTATTATTACTTTTTTTTTCCTCTACTGTTTTATTAAACGGTCTTTATCTCAATCCATGGGTTTTACCTTTTTTCCCAGATTCTCTCCCCCATCCCACTGAGGGAGGGAGGGAACAAGTGGCAGCGTGGTGTTCAGCTGCCTGCTGGGTTAAACTACAACCATAACAAGATGTTGAGTTGTTTTGCATTCATAACAACAGTCAAAGAGTTATCTTACCTACTACTAAGGCTAATAACTGCAACTACAAATAAAATGCTTAGGTTCTGTTAATTTTTTTTTCCTAGAGTTTAAAACACCTGTGCATAGTCAATAGAAATCCTCCTGCTTCCCTTCTGCTTACAGAAGGCAGCTTGACACCGAGGGAAATTTTGAAACTCACAGAAATGCCTCTTTTCCACACACTGTGCCGAAATGGTTTACATGTTTTTATTCAGTAAACACTGACAAAAAGACTGAGACAAGGAACAAGTGAAAACAAGCCTAAGAAGATGGAAGATTTGAAATCTATGAAAACAGCCCCAGAAACAACTAAGTTCTCTCCCTACATACCAAAGACCATGGAATTTCACCTGATAATTCTTGCAATGGCCCAACTTAGCTGTTTCAAACTGTGTCTTATTGCTCCATACCCACTCAGCCCTAACCCAACTCATTGCACTGAAGGAAAAACCAGTAACATTAAACTTCTAGATTTGCTGTACTCGCAAAAGGTTTCTACGGTCTGTGCTGAAAGGGCTTGGGAAGACTCCTGGCATGCTCTCCTGCTTTTGCATACCTACAGCCTTGGCCCAAATTACCCCATTACCCCATATGTATCACTTTAGCCCCACAAAAATGCATCTTCCTAAGCCACAGATCAGAGTCCTGCCCAGCAAAGATGACTGATGAGCAGTTGGAACAAACACCATCACCAAACCCGCTCCTTCATTTCAACCCCTGTGATCCCGCCGCACAACATGCAGGGCAGGAGCAGGGCTTCAAAGGCACACCCTGAGCATCAGCTTGACCTTCAGCATCCAGAGCAACCTCGGGCCTCTATGTGAATGAGCACAAACATCCCAACAAATTTAAATCACAGCCTTTCAAAGACACAAGTGTTCACAGTTACAAAACAAACTCCGTTGTAGCTCCAAGACTCTGCTGTGCCACATGCAGTACGGAAGGTTTCCGGCTGTCGGTCGGAGTGTATAATAGGCCTGATTTATAGTTATCAGCATGGGACTTGATTCGAAAGCTCAATCACCGTGACTTCTCACAGTGGGGTTTACATGCTGCAACGGGTCTCAAAATTGGAGAGGAATTTACCTCCCGCTGCCGAACATTACATAACAATCAACAGAAAACAAGCGGAGAGCAGCAGGAGGTCCCCATCATTAGCCTGCACAGTCATGTTAATGGAGATGTACACACACTCATCTATCTGTACTTATTATGGAGCTTGCCAGACTGTGGGATTACATGGCAAGAAAGACTCTAGGACAGGGAGAGAGACAAGATACAAGATTTTGAATACTTCCCAATTCAAGTCAATCCACTGAGATTTCCATGTTAATATGAAAGACTGGGGTCTGGGATGTCTAAATCTCACATGTAGCAAAAAGGCTCACAAGTATTTGGAGGTGCACATGACATTATGCATTGCAAAATGCTGCTTTTCCTCTACAGAAGTAACAGAGCTGCTTTTACCTCTCTGCCTCTTTTGAGCCTAACGCCAAAGTGACAGTTCCACCTCCAAGGAAGGACCCTACATGCCTACAAACTTTTCTGAAGTTGTAAACTTCTATCAGTATGCCCACACTAGTCTGTATCCCAAAATAGTCACAGACTTCTTTGCCAATTAGATGTTTCAGATTGGACAAACAGTAGTCCCTGTAGGTATTTCTGCTGGCTTGGCATACAGAAGGAGGAACACAAAAACCTAACAGAATTTAAAAAGCCATTCAAACCAAAGGAGATCATTTAAACCTTAACATTTTGGATAGCTGTAGCTTTGTTTACATATGATACATTGTCTTCAACATCACAAAATTAGTACAAAACATTCCTAAATCTCACAAGATGGAGGGACTAAACAGTTCCATTTGGATTTTTTTTTTAACAAAAAGTAGTGCTTAAACACATGATGTGACTTATCAAAGGTGAACCAAGTCAGCAGCAAACAGCCACATCACACCTCTCTCCCCAGCCATCACTTCAACTTTTGTAAATATTCCCTTTTCCCTCCCAAGCCAGCAATTTATTGTTCTCCCCACACACAGGGTAAAAACAGCAAATTCATTCTAAAACTTGAGTATGCAAGGTTAAGAAAAGGTCAAAACACTCCGAGTCCCTCTATGCTAATTTAGCATGAAGGAGGCAATCTATTTCCCCTTCCCAAACATCCACTAAATACAGAGCGTCTCTAATGGCCTAAGAGTTCTCTCCTTGACGTTTCAAATACTCTTCCTAGATCACTAAGTTATGGATCCAACTCGTGTTATTTCTTTTAACAAAATTAGAAGTGACAGTTTTAAACAATTATTATGTTTTAATCAAATCAACTGGAATGTCATTAGCTTTCTAGATTGCCATTTTTGTTTTCTGAGTAATACCATGGTTCCTGTAAGAAACACTCTCTTCTTAGCCACCATCAACAACTAGTACGTTAGCCCCACTCAGACTATTTTTGCCCCTGGACCAAAAGCTAGCCAAAGGATGGGTCTCACCATTTCTTGACTGCCCCTGCCCCCCCACCCCACCCAAAAAAAGTGGTTTACCTCTGTTTCTCCCTATCAATAAATTGACCCAGAAATATTTGCAAACTATTGGTCATTTTACATTTTCAAATTAATAGCCCCCTGAAGAATTCAGACACAAATTGATCTGTTTGCACAAGGATCTGGAATGTATCTGTTGCAAGGACTAGACGGGACAAAACAAACCAGCAGCAACTGAAGAGCCTCTTGCTTGCTTCTGAGTACTTTTCTTTTAGACATCCCTTAATACAGAGTCAGCTGCCCCACTTATCCATTTCAGTCCCCCTTTAACCTGAATACTCATATCAAGTTCATATGGGGAAATAAACTGGTAGCACTGAGAGCTAAGGAACAAGAAGGGACTAATATATAACTGAATTAAAAAAGCAGCTAAACACTTTTAGACTCTACTTTAGCTGTGTTAAAGAGAGCTAGTCTGTTCAGTGAGTGTTTAGTGATTTCTGAAAATCAGGTGTCTAGCCCTTACATCACTGAGTTGTTCCTAGTCAATGTTTCTTCCCGTGTGTCCGTCGTGTCCTGTCCCCCCAAATCCCAAGACATATAAAGCCACAACAATGTTAGACACACTAATGAATGTTATCTATTGTGTCCTTGTTCTTACCCTACCTTTAAACTATTTATACTTTTGGGGCAGGAACAGACTTCTTGTTTTGTTTCTGAACAAGTCCCACCATGGGAGCCATGACTACTCGCATAGTCATAAAATAAACTAGTAAGTGGTAGTGAAGAACTAAGACATATGAAATACCAGTTTTCAAATATTTAGAAGAAATTAAGTAATAACCATCAGTTGCCACATCAGCACCCTTCCCTCTCCCTGCAGTATTACTGGCACCTGCTTGTTCAGCCCAGGATCCCTCACTAGGGATTGCTGCAGCTCTGCTGCAACAGCCTTGCAGAGCAGCGTTTGCCAGAACAGAGCATAATCTTACTCTACACAAACCCAGAAATTCAGGAGTCTGTTGAAATCAAGACCTCCAGTTCTGCAAGACAATACTAACCCCACATCTCCATCGACAGTAATGGCAATTTGAAAGAGCACAAGACTTTGCTTTTAGCATATCAAGAGCATATCCCAGGCAGGGTCAGGACATACATCAGTCAGGAGAAAAACATTTTAACTGCTTTTTACTCTTGTTTTTACCATGTTTTATGTTGTGCAACTGTGTCAAGCACCTATAGCTTAAAGAAGTAATATGAATTCTGCCTAGTATTGCTTCTAGATTAGGAACTTGCATGACAGCCACCAACCAGAAGTGAGGGGCAGCAAGAGATGTCACGCTGCAGCACAAGCTACTTTGGGACCAGCTTTAAACTCTGTGCTTTGTTATCCGTAGTCAAACTACACGGTGAAGTCAGTGGATGGTGAAGTTCCATCCTGCAGCGCACTGGAGTGCCAGTGAATCAGGAAGGCATTAGAGGAGGCACTGTCTGTTTTAAAATTTAAAGGTTAGTAATTTGTAGTCTACCCAAAGTACAACTGGAACTATGCTATATATTCTCGCATGCCACCTACTGGTGCTTTGTTTATCTACCAACTGTACTTTATAGAAAGTCACATATACACGGTGCATTTATGAATACTGTTTAAACTCATTTTTGAATGGATTTGAGTGGAAAGGCATGAGGGTCAGTTCAGAAAACAGGAGGTCCCTATTCAGGTACCTTAAAAGATGATTAATCATTATTGCTGGCAACTTCAGTCATGGACCAAGACTCCACAAAGACAGCGAGAAGAAACACAAAGGGATTCAGGACAGAAAATGCTCAATGCTAATGCAGATTTCCCATAAGAAGGAAAGAAAAAACAACCAACCCACTCCAAACATACACCAAGAGATAGCATGAGAGCAAGCCTCTGCTTCCTGCTCTCCAGAGCACTGCTCCTACTGCAATCCCACCACCAATGCAGTTGTGACTGCCTGTGATGTTATTGCCATTACGAGCATTTTCTCAGCTGTGCATTACAGAAAAAAAAAAAAGTCTTGCTTAATCAACTTAAACTACTTTTTTACTATTATTATTAAACAGAAAAAATAAGAGTCTGTCCTCCTTTATTTAAAAGGAGAGTTGTCAGGTTCTGACCTAAGTCTAACCAAAAGGAAGGATGGGGAGGGGAAGGGGGGAGTTGAAAAAAAAAAAATCAATGAATCTACACTAATTAAAGGTTATAGGAGTAAAATTTACGCTGGATGCAAGTATGATCCTGTAGTCTTTTTATTTTTTTGGCATGCTGCCCCAGCATGATTTACGTCGAGATAACATGATGGAGCCTCCACCATTGAAAGGAATTAAATAAAAATGCAATAAAGGAGTACAAAATCAATCCGCTTACAGTTTTGTTTAATAAAAATTCATGAAGGATGGGCGGGCAGGCCCATAAGAAATACACCAGTTCAATGAGGGGGCTCTATCAAGCCCACAGCCATTAGAGTGTAGCAGCAGGATAGGATTATTGAACATTAGCATGAGTTAGCTGTGTGCCAGTGTGTTGAATATGCCTCAGTTCCCCCATCATTCCAAGCTCTGTCATTGCTGCCAGTCAATAGCGCATCTATCACCTGAAATAATGGCCAAGAAAAGTACAAAACATGGCGATTTGACCTTGACTGAGAAGCTGTTCCATGGGGATTTTCCAACAGGGGAGCTATTTTTTCAGCCAGGATGCTGGAAAAAAAAAAAATACAGCCAACCCAGTCTATCCCTGGATATTAGTAGGGTTACATGTGCTTTCCCCAGGGTGAATTTGGCCCCCAAGTTGTCACTTTTCACAGCTGAGTGACCCTTCTGCCCTCTGGAGACATTTTCTTTAAAGGTAAGTTTTCATTCATTTTCCGAACTACAGGCTGAAGCCTGAATACACAAGCAACCAAACATGTGCTATGGCACGGTAAAAAAATGAATTTCAAAATCATCTATAGTTACTGTGACTTTGCAAGAAGAGCAGTAAGGCTTGGCCTCACCCTTTCATCCAATGGGCATTTTAAATGCTCTTACTCACAGCCATATTGACAAAAAGAGGATTTTAGCAGTCACAGATTACACAGGCAAGCATCTGAGAACAGAACATAGCCAAATCCATGTGGCATTTCTGAAGTTTTCAACCAAATGAACAGTTTGACTGATAATGGAACAGAACTATTCAGTTTCTACCAGAACAAACCTTCTCATTTTCAGAAAACTCATTTGCTCTGTGCTAAAATCCACATTCTTTACTTTCTTTATGGAGTTCCAGTACAAACGCAGCTGAAAAAAGGACTTGTGCACTGCATGAGCAAAACCAAGTTTGCAGGTCCAGTGTGAAACATTCCCACTGGAAGTGCTCACACAATACGCTGAGTGTGGGATGTCACCTAGTGGTCAGGACACACGGGACTGGCAGTCAATCAACATTTTCCCAGCATCCAGACCAAATAAAGACCACTTCAAGTAGGATGAGATAGATTTAGGCTCACACACACCTGTGACGGGGTGCATACAGAACAGAAACAGTGGGATGTGACTTATTTCCTCCAGCACCAGTAACCAATACTGCTAACCGAACTCCTTGTTTGCTGTGCTCAAGCCATGTCAAAAAAGTTAAATCAAGCCATTTCAATGACAACAGTGATATCATCACATTGCAAGCCTGCAGACACCCATGAGGAGACAAAAGCACAGAATTCATCAGTCGCTGTAGTTATCCCTGTGTCCGCTTTCTGTACGGAATTTCTCTCAGAGCTTGGCTAAGCAGAACACAATACCCTCAGACACATCCCGGATTGTGCCAACCATGTGCTGGGTTTCCCAGATCGGGTGATCTGCCCACAGCCCTTTCCTGACACAGGGAATGAATGCCTCGGGAAGCACTTCAGCTTACACTTCCCATACACCAGTCTAGATGCAGCTCATCTTGCTGACATGGCAGTTGCTTTCCAGATCTTTCTATTCTAAGCACTTATCACCTAGAAACACAGACAAAAGGCAAAATGCCACATTAGCCCACTTCTCCCCACTCAGCTCCCAAGCTTCCCCCAAAAGAAGCCTTGGGCCAACCAACACTGCCCTGGCAGCAATTCCCTGGTAGGCTTTTCTTGGCTGTTCCACTACGTTGACTTGGAGGACAATAACCTCTAGCTTGTTTAACAACTTGTCCCTGCTGTGTAATTACACTCATTTTAATTGGCTCGTGGGGTTTAATCATCTCTTGGGACCTAGCTTCCAGCATTTCTCATTAACTGCCAGCACGCACTCTTGTTCTGAGGACAGGGGGATGTGCTCCAGAACAGCGTGCTGGGGAGGGTCTCTCAGGTTCAGAAATTAAAGACTAATAGCAGAGTGTACAGCCATGCCTAGCCAGCCTCGCTGCCGCATATACTTCTCTAAGTCAACTACATCCTATTTGCAATGCACACAGCCACCTCTGCATCCCTTGGGAGAGGCAGCCAGCCCCACTCACATCCACTATCAACTTTTTGACAGAATTAGAGAAGGCAGAACAGAGCAAGGGTTGAGAAACCACAGCAAGGGAGATGCCTGGCAGAAGCATAGAATAGAGTGGATATGGGAGCCACGCTGAGCCACTTACACACGAGGAGCGTCTCCCTGTTACCCTCCTATAACCTCAACTGTTTTAACATTTTTCTTAGAAGTCTGCAAACTTAAAACTGTTCTCAAAGCTACATCTAAAAATATATCTAAAATTATATCCAGAATAATATTGAAGCTCTTCATTCCATGCAAAGTGCCTTTACTCCACCCTGAATGAGCATGAGCAAGGAGAATTCTCTGCAGTGTTGAAGGCACGGTAAACAAAGGAGTCTCCCAAGGTTAACAGGGATTAAGATTGGAAATAACCACCAGGAAGCTAACAATGAGAAGGAGGCCAAGCAGCAGAGGCACTAAGAGCTAAGATAAATATTTCCATGCCTTAACCACCCATCTTCCATAGTTACTCCTTGCCCACAAAGTCTGACAAATGTAAGCCTGGAAACAGCTATGCTGGCATATCACAAAGCGACACGTTTCCATCTCAGTCCTATCTCCTGTATATACTGTCTGACAGGATGTACCTGTGAAAGATGAAGTATGTTCTGGAGTTACAGAATGATCAGAACGACCTGTCTCACCTGCCAATCCCTGTCGCACCCTGCTTCTGGACTGCAGATGTTGGAAACAACCTCTAAGAATTAAATTACAGTTACTATTATAAAATATTACAAGCCCTGGCTCATCCTTAATTTCCTCTGGACTTCAGGAAGAAAACTATCCAAAGGTATGCTCAGGCTTTCAGAGACCTCAGACTAACAGTACCAGAGGAGAGATGGAGTTGCAACAGGCAACTTCTTATACAGAACAGCTGACTTCGCTCATGGCTTCCCATCAGAAACAGACCCATTCATGCAGTCATCCTTATACCAACTTTATACCCACATAGCTTCCTGAAATTACAGATTTGTTCTGATGCAGTTTAAATTCTCTCTGATGGGTCAAAAGACAACAGCAGAGGAACAGATAACTATTTCCAAGGGGTCTGTTTGTTTGTTTTCCATTTAATTTCTTTCCATCAAATTCAAATCTTATTCTCCCAGAATTTATCACTGTAAAAAGGGAGATGGGTAGAACGAGGGAAAATGATACTTCTCAATAATATATGATCTAGAAATCATTACCAAAATCCACCATCAAGAATCCCAACACTTCTTACAGCAGCAGTTAGTTTTTCTTAATAATGATCCACAAGTAAACATTTCAGACCAGATATTGGTCACACACCAGAATGTGTATGTTCCCCATTCCAGTCACCAACAAGCCACCATGCAAATAGCGTGCTTGTGGCACATGTACGTTACCTTTTATCTTCCCTGCATTACAGCTTTCCACATGGAAAACTCTAGCTACAGGGATACCTCACAGTTTGTGTCGTACAACTGGCTGCAATACATTACAGAGGAGATGTAAACTGCCTTCCAATAAAACAAACAAATGTCAAATCCCAATCAACTACACTAAAGCCAAGGTTTCCATAGAAAAAAATTATGATATTTTTTACCTTTTGTTACTGCACCAGAACTAAGAAATCATAAAGTTTGAGCATGGGCTATGTTTGTGCCATTTCTATTATATGATACGTTACAGAAACGCATGCAGGACAGAGCGGTGGGCCGTACAGAGGGTTAGAAAGCCTCCGCAAAGAGGTAACTGCTACATCCCCAGCAGTCAACACCAAAGGCTGTTCACAGGAGGATGAACCAAGGACACGATACATCGCAGAAAATGGAAAAGGATATTTGACATCTGGTGAAGGAACAACACTGTGTTAAACTTATACTGGCAGGGCCTTGAGATCCAAGTAGTTTTCTATTACTTCTCAGCCACGCTCGGCAGGTTTGTTTGATTTTTCCATCAGAATCCTGCAGCTCAGTTCGCTTTACCAGAGGGGGAAGTTGCTGGGAAGGGGACTGAGAAACAAGAATCTGTCAAAGAGTTGTTTTATTTCCTACAGCACTGGCTGACTGACCAAAATCCTATAAAAAAAAAAAAATCAAATTCAGGAAAAAGCCCTGAACGTGTCAAGGCTTTTGGAACAAATGGCACAATAGGTTTTTCCTGTAGCTATAGGCATGTATTTCTTCTTATTTTTTATTTATTTATTTAAGCCCCTGTAACACACCATTTCCCCCAAAGGGCTGCAAAGGTTCAAAGGCTTTGAGAGCACCAATAAATCATGACCACATAAATGTCCTGTAGTGAAGTTTGATTCTTATTTACCCGGGGTCTTTGGGCCAGTGCTCAGTCTGTGTTGGAGGAGGCAGATTTACTTCTCCTGAGATGCCCTCAATTCACAGAGTGCTCATCTTTCAAGCAGCACCACTTCAGGCCTCAGCTGCCAAAACACTTTCAGGCTGCAAGTTTCCATCATTTGCTTTATCACACTTCCCTTTCCCCTCCCAGATACTGGTCTAAACTAAGTTATGTTTAGAAATACCTTGTGAGTGGCCAGACTATGAGTCAATGAATCTCTGTAAATCACTGCCATATGCAGAAGAATTTCAGGCTTCAGTGAGCTTTCTTCTTACGCCTTCTCTAGCTATGATTCGCTCTCTAAAATAATGCTTAGGACTACGGCATGTTGTATAGCATGGTAGGAAAACTCAGCAGGCTACAAGAGTGGGGCATAAGAAACAGAATGTTAAAAACAGGACAGAAATACTGTTTTAGATGAATTGGATGCCCAGTTGCATAACTAACGTGCAGTTCTGTCCCGCAGACAGTAAAGCAGTATAACAGCCTCTACTGCACAGCAATGATGATCTACTCATCCAGCTCCACTAAGAGGAAAGCAACATCAGCAACAGAAGTTCCAGCAGTTTAACGTAAGCACCTGATATTGTAGGTGTTTCTCCACATTTTTCTCAGGTTATTTATTCTAGCATTCATTCTTTAATGTCAATGAATATTTACACCAAATTCACTTTGAGGCAACCTTGTTAATTATTCACAGGTAATACAGCTGTAGGTATACACTAGCAGTTTGTGAACACAGTCCATGTTAGTCTTAAATTTCAGAAAGTCGTTCAGAAGAGGAACAGAACCAATACCTACTGAAGTAAATTAACTACTTACATGATGTGAAACTGAGACACCACAGATTCAGATGATTTTCAGATATGTACATGGAAAAATAAGAATTAGTAACAACTAATTAAGCTAAACCATTTGGCTATAAAACCCTGAACTTTTTGAGAGAGAGACACAGGGAAAGTGTTCAAGCACTTTGGAAACATCACAGTTCCATGCATCATTCATTAGAGAGAGATAAATTTGCCAGACTTATTAACTAAAATCAGCTGTTGGATTCAGCAGAATGTGACCAGGGCATACGTAGGTATAGGCTCAATTGCAGTAGTAATGCACAGAGAATCTCATCCTCAGACATCAACAGCCTTGAACCCTGCAAGAATCTGCACAGCTCTGCCTTTTCGGAAAGGCCTTTTGTCATTAATAGGTTAGAAGTGTGGAAGCGAAATGTTGGTAAAACCCCAGCAGCAGATTTGAATTAATTAACTGTAACCCAAAAAACACATGGGCATATTAATCTGCAATGAAGGCCACTTTGCTCCACCCCATCCAAAAAAGCAAAGTCTAAATGAGGATCTAGCATGCTCCAAATTATATCTATTTGACTTTTATTTAATTTGCCTTAGCTTTCCTGGGGGGTCAGCAAAACAAATCTTTTATATTGTAAGCTAACCAAAAGGGTTGAGAAATGATGGATCTACGGAGGATGCAGTGTCAAGCCCAACACATCTGGCCGGGAAGGAGGGTCCGTGACAAAAGACAAAGAGGACTCGCACTGGCAATCCTGCCCAAGCTGGCAGTAGCCAAAAGTCAACATCAGTTTGCGATGTTGAGAGAGAGGATAGCCTAGCTCTAGTGGACAGGTCTCAGCAGCAATACAAGGTCTGAATGAAGTGCAGGGTGCCTTCTGAACCTGGCATAAGGCAACATGAGGAAGCTTGGCATCTACCTGCCTCGTGAATAAACAGAAAACGCCAGGCTCTGGGCTTTTTCTTAGCAATTACAAACCTACTAAGAACTATTCCCATGGAACAATATTATTACCAACAAGATCACAGTAAATCTGAGTAATAACATTCAGCTTTGTATCTTTTCCTGCCTCCTTGTCTCTGAACAAACTCAAGAAGTTGGTCTGCAAAACTTAGTAGTCACTGACAGGGAAAAATACCAACTGCAAATTTAGAGGGAAGAGCACAAAACTATTCATTAGTAAATTAAACTTTGACAGTAATTTTCCACATAGCTCGGGTAATTAACTTCTGGATTTCCATTCCATTTCCCAGCTGTAAAATGGACTTGTGTGGAAAAGAGGCTCAACCTATTAATGCAATAAAATACAAACCATAAAAGTGCTACCTGTTAGCAGAAGACTTCCCCACTGAATTCCTCTCTTTTGTCTCAGAAGTTTTGTCTTGAGATTGCAGAAACTACTGGCCAGAGGGCATGCTCTTTAGCTGAGTTAAAGCCATGTAAACTTAAGATAAGGCAAATAAATTTTAGGCTATTTTTATTTATGTCATAATCCTTTTAAAAAATAAAGGCAGGTAAACTTTTGCCATATAACTTAAGTTTTTTGGGCAGTGCGGTCACCACGTTGTGCTGTGGTGTTTGTGTTGTGTGCACTGGCTGACGAGTTCATTGGAAAATGAACCAGAGCCCATCTTCCAGTCACTGACAGCAAAAATCCATCTTTTACATAATGGACAGATATAATTGTTGTGCACCCTGTTAGACATACCAAGTGATTGATACAATGCAAAAAAGAGGGGGGTGAAATTATGATGATCTATAAAGATCTTGCTGGAACAGAGAAAGAGGAAGAGAATCATTTTTAATATGATTAATATTGCAGCAGAGAAGGGGAGAAAGGAAAGAGATGGGATTTGTTCCCTGTTATAACACTCTACTCCCATGCAATACTGCTTAGCAGGAAAGCCTTCCAGCTGAGGGCTATGAAACAGTTATCACTGTTAGGTGATTAAGTTACTAATTCTTCAGGGAGAAGACATTTAGAGGCCCATATTAAAGGAGAGCGAGGCAAAATTACATTCCGTTTCAATTTAGTTTAGCAATTCTAGTGATTTAGTTAAATGAAAAGCAATTGTTCCAATTAATAGTATTGAATGTTATTCATCAAAAGTGTCAAAACAGCTGTGTTGGTGCATTAGTAACCTATTCTCTTGTCAGAGATATGGATAATTCCCCAGGATTGCACCAGGGAAATGGCAGAGCCGTCAGAAGCCTTTGGAGGGAACCGCACGTCCTGCAGCGTTAATGACTGCAGATTCATGGTGCTTCTGTCAGGCTCCGGGCAGCATCGTGCCAGGGTGGAAAGGACAGCTCTCTACACAGGGGTTCAAGAGGACATGGGATGTTCCCGAACACATGAATCTGCCTTTCACCCTCTCCAGCACCATCCCACAGGTGCTCTTCGAGACAGTTTGATAGGGGAGAACAGCCTTGCACTGCTGGAATGAACAGAGCAGAAAGCTGGAATGAACGGAGCAGGAGCTGCTCCCCCCCACCCCACTCCTTCCTCCCACTTTCATGTATGGAAGGGTAAGACCCTCCCTTGCTTTGCCTAGCCCTGGTGCAAGAACAATTAGGAAGCCAAGCCTCAGCAAGTGCCGAGCAACCATTTTGATCCATACAGAGTCCTGGGCAACAACGGCTGCAGCCGCTTTTCTCATGGAGCTCATCCATCAAAACAGTGATTAAGGAGCTAAGAGGAAAAGTTCGGATGTAACCCCTGAATACAATGGGGTAATAAAACACAATGGTGCTGCTGGCCTGGGAATATGACACTCTGGCACAAGACAGCACCTTCTATTTTGGGATAAACAGACCCCGGTTTGAACATGGCTGAGGGCATCCTGGAGCTCATTAATCTGTATGGGAATGACAGAGACAGGATAACAGGTCTGATAAGGGTTTCCTCCAGCCTTTTCCTTGCACCATGCAGGCCCCTGCAGCCATCTCAGCTATCTCCACTCAATAAGGCTTTATACACTTCCTCCCAGGACCCGTAATTGCCGTCTCAGTGCAGGCGATACTATCATCTTCCTTTCCTTTCAAATTTCCATAGCCTTTTTATGGGAGATTAGAAAATCCTGTCTTTTTTGGACTCTGCTCTTTGTTTTCTCCAGGAGCTAAAGAAAAATAGATGAATGCTGTATACTCGAGTTGAAGGACAAGGGAAAAGAACGGTATATTAAGGGCCCAGAAGCAATCTGCTGTAACTTGTGTTGCTCCTCGGCAGGGCACCTTACCCAAGACGATGCCTTTGCACTCCTCAGGAATGAGGCAAACCACGTGCCAGTCCCATTCCCCAGTACAGCGCAGGGCAGTTGTGGGATCCCCCGGGTCACACCATGAGCCAAGAGCTACAACAGTCTGATATGTCAGATAATGTTTCTGTTCTTTTTAAAAAAAAATAAAGTTAACAGACAAAACCAAGAAAAATATGCTTTTTCTCCCTGTCTCTAATCGTATCCTTCAATCAACACTCGTAGTCCAACCTTCCTCATGAAGGCAACGAGTTTTTGCAATGTGATCTTTCTTGCTTCCTCTTCCGCACTCCAATCGTTGCCACAGATTATACCCCAGCAGTTACCCTGCTCTAACACACACTGAAGTAGCCAGATGTTCATGCTGAACATAAGCTAAAGTGAAAAATGCAGTGTAAGACACCATACTGACACCGCTGTAATTGAAACATTATTTATTGGGGGGAGGGAAATAATCTCTCTTATCTATGCAAGCCGTAACAGTTTGGCATCACCTGCTCACACACTGAGGAGGGGGGAGACTCGAGAAACCTGTAGCTGTAAAAGCCTTCCCCAGCCTTATGCATGAAAATAAATAAATCAAGTATCCTCACTAGGTTTGGCCCTCTGAGCCCTGGCTTGGAACCATAGCTACGTCAGCTTTTATCATAAGAACTTGAAAGCACACAGAAAATATCACCTTAACTTACTTGCTCTGTATTTTGTTATGACCTCAGGTGCTTTGCTGCTTCAGTAACAAGGCTGCTGAAATACAACTTGAAGCCAGGGCAATTAACAAAATCCCCTTGTGCTGGTTTCCGCATAGGCAAAGGAGCATACAGTAAGTACCTGCTTAACTTTTGAAGAAGTTGGGAGAACAAGTCTGTTAAGACCGGTGACCAGAAGAACAGAGAGGCACTGTGAAGCCCTCATGATGTTACAACTCAGGTT
>NW_009260622.1:4690597-4693594 GCF_000687185.1 Egretta garzetta | reverse complement strand
TTTAAATGCCTGCAAGGCATAGAAGCGTACTGATAATAAAACTGTGCATTTTAATACACCAGAGTTACTGTAAGTAGATATCCTATTTTGGAGCACATGACTCTCTTAGCTGTATTTCAAACATACCACATAACATTTATTATGAAGAAGAATTAAAGAGCCCTTCATTAATTATTTGTATTACCATAGCACCTAAGGACATTAATCACAGATCAAGGCATCGTTCAGCAAACAATGCCAGAACACAGTCTGCCCCAAATCAAAATTCAGGCCAAAGAAAAAAAAAGCAAGAAACTGCACAGAAATAAAAGAACACACACAGTGTGGGAAGCACAGGGTTGACAGCTTTAGTCAGCAGGAGTAGCAGACAACAGAGCATGTGCCTTACCACCAAATTACCTGTACACATACCAGGTGAAGAAATTTTTTTAAGAGATTGAGTGGGGAGTGGTACCAGCCCCTGATAGTCGATAAGAAGTGATCAGCATACTGGAAGCCAAACGCAAAGATGAGCTGCGGAACAGAGCGAGCAACTTGCAGCTGTTGTAGTGAAGAGCCTGCAGAGACAACACTGAGCACTCAGGTACAGGTTGAGTCAAGTTATAGATCAAGGGGACCCTCGGAAGATCCTTTCCAGGTCCATTCCTTTGGTTTTATGATCTTTTAAAAAAATTAATAAGCAGTTAGGAAAGTTCTTCAGTCATGTTTGTTAAACTGGCCCAGGCTTTAAATGTTTCATTAAAAATTAATACCCACACTATTCCCTTGCTCTGAGAAACCAAGGCACAAATGCGTTGAGAACTGCACCTTCACCCGTGACAGACCCCAAGGCAGCAAATCAAACTTCAGCATACGCTCAAGATCATTATCTCCCACCAAAGCTGAACACCAGTTATAAACAAATACCAGCTTCTAATATTAAAATGAACCTGAAGCAGAAAATTAAAGCTCAGACTCTGTCTAGATGGAGGTTAGCAACTAATATACCAGGTAAGTTCTTTCCACCTTTTCAGTTTGTACACCAGCCAGTCCCACAAACCCCAGGCATTTAACCCTGGTTCTTCCAGCACACACCCAGCACAGACTGGGAGCAGCCATTCATTCCTGATCATTTTGACTCTTACTACCACATCACTGGGAAAATGGGATGAGTCCTAATGTAACAGGCAGCAATTATATAACACAGATGTATGTTGTGAAATGAGCTGAGCAGCAAATAAAGTTGATTCCTCTTACCCACAGAAGCTTTTGAGGTTTTGGTGTATTAAATGAAAGCAAATTTAAATCTGAAAAGCCACTCTTGTACTTCACATGCTCCATTTTTCTCCCAAGAGAAGGCTCCTGCATTAAACTACATCTCACACCATGCACTGCTATCAATAACAAAAGGTAGAATGGAGAAAGAAGGTGTCACACACAGAGATAGTGGTGAAACATGAAATTATTGTAAAATAGCACATTGGCACATATGACAAATATTTATTTCCCAGCTGAAACTTTTTAAAATTCCTATTTCACTTTTTTTTGTTGCTTTTTTTTTTTTAAATAAAAACAGGCTTATGGACAACAAAGTAATTAAAAGTGTTCTCTTCAGTTTAAAAAAAATACACAAAAAAGACCAAAAAGTATTCCATCCAAAAAAACCATTCTCCCAAAACAGATTGTGGGGGAATTAGGCTAACACAAAAAGCTTTTTTTTTTTTTTTCTCTTCAATTATTTAGGTGCATTCTCAGAAGTTAAACTAATCTCCTTCTTGATTTCCTAAACCAAGAAAAGGCCAGATGCAGTAATCTATTACAGACATGATATAATTGTACTGTAATCATAACAGAACAATATCTGCACATATGCTTTTGTTAAGCATAGGGCGCAGCCTGACACTACTCATTAAGAAACAAATGGAACATTCAACTACAGCTTTCATTTGATCTTACAAAGATAAGCCTCGGTATTGTTATTCCAGGTTTTGTGTGTGTGTGTGCAGGACACAAAAGCATTTGCTCAAAAAAACCTGAGTCTACATGGGGCAATTGACCAGTGGGACAATATATTCTGCTATTACCACTCTGGAATAACTTAAAAGTCACTCTCTGAGTACAACATTAACACCAAAAAGCAAGCCCAAAACAGTTATCTCCCTCTGTTATAGTCATAGTGGTCATTTTTTATAGCCAGAAAATTTTTCACTTCCAGATCCAATTGGTATTGTAATTTATATTGTCCTATAAATAGTATCCTACTCATTGGTATTGTAATTTAAGCCTTGTCTATGTTTTGTGTATGAAAAGTCTCAGCATAACTAGTAGTTATAGCAGAAAGGGAAAAATCAAACAAGCAGCTGATGTTGCTTCAGAACTTGCTGAAGGATGTGCCTGGCAGGAAAGCAGTTAAAAAGAGGCAATGTGAAATTGCGTATGATACAGCATAGTGATGCTACTGCATTATAAATAATGCTGAAGGATGCATTATTTATATGTTTAATATTGAGCTCGCTTATGAAGTAAGTTTCTTTCTCCAGTTTGTCTCTAATGGTAATAGGAAGGCAGGATCACACAGCAGAGCTTGGAAGGAGACATGATAATTCAGGGAAGTTTGGGAGGCAAAACACTGGAAAACATTGAGTGGTGCACTCTATTGCATTTCCTCAGTTTAATAAGCAAGTTGGAAATCTCAGAAGGTTAGGAGCTCAGCTTTCATTCATTTAAACATTCAATAGAAAAAAAAAAAACTTGGATGTTTATTTGAGCCTTATCCCAACTCTGTGTCCTTTAACAGCTGCAGAGCTGGCACGGAAATACTCTGAGATTTCTGGCACCTCCACGTCTGATCACTGTTTTAAACCAAAATTGGAGAAAGACTCTCTGCCCTGTAAAAGTGTTTAAATTGGCTCTTGCAAAAAGGGTGGAGCCTACAGCCCCACAGTGAGCTCAATCTTTTAACACGCTCATTTTCTATTCCTGTGCTAGAAAGAAATACTATTGCTACAAACATCTCTT
>NW_009260622.1:4631507-4690573 GCF_000687185.1 Egretta garzetta | reverse complement strand
TTAAACAAGTTCGGCTATGAGGGTAAAAGCACAAATAAACCTGGTTGTTAACCCAAGTCAGAGCACTAGCAGGGGCAAATGCAGTTTTTGGTAGCAGCAGTCCAACACCCTGCCCTTCAGCCAGAAGTTACCAACTCTGCAGAAAAATGCCTGTACAAGGATTTTATCTGCCCCTTGTCGTTCCACAGCCTGGAGCATTAGGTATGAACCACAGATAGATATATTTGCATCAACATATGAAGTTGTGAACAGGGGCAGCTGAGGAATGGAAATTAACATTCTGCAAAACAAAACACTTCAGCTGGAGTTTGGGTAGACAACCAAATTTGTCTGCAAAAAATAAGTCAGTTCCAGTAGGTTAGAAACTGCTCTCAACAATGAGTACTGAGCTGTTGTAGAAGTTAACAAGGAACAACACTGTCTAATCCAGCCTAGGCAATCCAGGGCCTTGGGGAAAAAACTAAGTATTCTTGTGCTCTGTTTTTGTTGTTGTTGCTTCAGTCCAGTTTTGCCTCATAAAAGCAAACATGCTGTGCTTGGGACTACGGCGCTGACAGTCACATGGGCTCATTGCTCCAGCTTTCTTTTAAGTTTTACAGTTCTTGCAGTTGTAGAAGGAAAAAAAAAAAAAATAAATAAAAGGCTTGAAGACTAGAACGGACAATGACCTCAAGAGATAGCTGGTGGGCATATTTTTTTTAAGTGTATGTCATTAAATCATTCACTCCAAAACCACTGTTTTGGAAACCTGCTTTCACAATCCTATGCTCCAAGGTCCCAGATTATCCAAATTCCACATATGACCGCTGAAAGTATTTTACAGCTCCATCTCAAACTGAAACACCACCAAAAACCTCCCCATTAAAGCACACTAAAATGGAGTTTGAAAGTAAAGGTGAACGATGGGAAGGAACAGAGATTCTTCAAGATCAAAGGTTATCTTCCTGGTCCAAATGAATCTTTTCAAAGCAATGATTAAGCACATTTACTAACATTTTGGTTCTCTTCTGCAGGGTTTTTGCTGCCTCTTCACCTTTGGTTACATAAAGCATTTAAGGCTAGGATGTTCTCAGTTCAGAGCTCACAGCCTCTTGTTCCCACCTGACTCCTCACCGTAACACAGGTAGGGACAGTAATTAGTATCAGCTCATTTACACTGTAACAACTTTTCCTGTAGCATATTTTCCTGCATGCTTCCCATTGATGGCTAGAAGACATCCCACCTAAACCCAGTGACATGAGAAATGGAGTTACTTTTAAACTGTCCTGGACATTCCTAGATGCACACAGAAGTTGTAAATGCAGACTGAGCACACCCTCCAGCCTCCAAATGGAAAGCAAATGAACGATGCTTGGATTGTACCACACTTAAGTCAGTGTCATGATACTCAGTTTGCATTTCCACACGATTGATTCCTTTAGCTTGGCATGGACAAACAGTGCCTTTTCCACTTAAGTTTTTGGAAGAGGGCTGAAGAGCTGAGGCCCACTTCTCCCAAGACGTGATGCCTGCCAAATAATTCGGCTTTCACCTACAGATTCTGTTCACATTGTGCATTCCACTTGTGACTATCCTCGAGACGAGGAACTCCACCTGGTGCAAAAAGCTCCAAGTCAAATCACACAAAGGAACTTAGTTTATGCCTTTTTCAGATAAACTTTTGCAGTCACATCTACCCAGCACTGTTGATCACAGTTCTCCACTTAGCTGTGCAATATTAGACATAATTTAAAGTGGAAAAGCCAAAAGAATCCAAAAATTAAAAACCACTTTCCCCATATTCTGCTCAGCAGCTGTCACAGAGGAAATGCAAGCAAAGTGATTAATTCTTCCAGTTACATTTCTGATGCAAGAGCACCAGCCTCTCAGATTTGGGCTTTATTACTATGCTCTGCCTCCCTGGGACAATCGTAAGAGTTAAATTTTGACAAATTTCATACTGTGAGGCTTTTAAACAGTCAAATATTGCTTTATTATTTAGAACATCATTTTTCAGTTTTGTTTCCAGCTGTATGTAGTACTGAAGTTTGCATTAATGCACTGCATTATATCATCCTTATCAGACAAGTTTCCTAGGTACAGCTGATTCTCCTTTTTGATTTTCTACAAGAGCTATTAAAAATGCTGACCAAAGAATATAGATTTTCATTAATATTTCCTCTTCTTTTGATCTGTTCCTTTGATTTACCTGACTCTATGATCCAAATAATCAGAGGAGTTCCTGTCTTTCATGCAACAAATGTAATGCCAAAACTTAATCAAACCAAGGTTTTTAAGAAGGGGGGGGAGAGAAGGCAGTACATTTAAAGAGCTTTTCCTCACCCTATCTCACCAGATGACCAGAAGAAAAGCAGGCTTCCAGAAGATGTACCAGCGAGGTATCCAACATCACTAGAGTCTTCAGAAGACATTCTCTACTTTGTAGGCATGAAATACATTTCTGCAAACAGCAAAGCTGCTGAGGATATGAAAACTTAGAGAGGGAGACAACCTTTTTCTTTTGGCAGGGGAAAACAAGGTGTTGCTCAGGGGTTTTCTCCATGCTGTCTCTTGTTTCAGTTCAGTTTTTTCTGCTAGGCTGATATGTTCTCAGGACATCCAGTTGACTGTACACTTGTTTTTCAACCCTGCTTTGGCATAAGATTGCTGTTCTTATTCCTTTTGGTATTGTTCCTGCACAGGAAGGCAGGAAAATATGTTTCCAGGCTCCTAGTATATGCTTGTTTTCCCTTATTGTTGTTCACTCTGTTTACACAGTAGTTGTTTTTCTTCATCTTTGATGATGAAACTTAAACACTAATAGAAGGAGAGAGATTTCAGGGAGTGGAAAATACAAAGGCAGATAGAGCCATGAAGCAAAACACAGACTTCGTTTTCAGTGCTGTTTTCTTGCAGAGTCAACCTTGACCCCAAGGATGCCCAAACAAGCTGCAAGTGTAACACATGCACTTTTGGAATAAGACCAAATGCCTCTTGTTTTTATACTATTTTTACATTAGTGAATGAGGGAACAGATGTGGTTCAGAGGAGTCAGTCCGCCCCAGAACACCATGCTGCAATCACTCCAGTGTCATTAAATCACCATCAGAACAGCTTTGTTCAGGAGTCGTTCAGTTGGTTTCGTGTGATTGCTGCTCAAGCCTGGCTCTAATGTTCACCTCAAACATACGGACAGTCTGAGAAGAATCCGAGAATTAGTAATTCACCACCCTCTGTCTCAGAGTCAAAATTACTAGTGGGGTCCCTTGAAAAAGGAATACCTGCAGGTTGGTGAAAGCAGCCATTTGCAAGGGACAGACTTATCTGTGCATGAAAATAGCTGAACGTCTATGTATGTGTATATCTGTATATACTCAGCTGTCTCTTTTTCCACATTTCCAGTATTTACCTGTTGACACAATAATTTGTATATGCAAATTTAGGGGGATATTTGCATAAGCCAAGGTATAAACAGTCTGGGGAGAGGGGTATGCTAACTAACACAGACATTTGGGTGATGTATATAAACAAATATAGGAAATTTGTAATTTCTCCAGAAAGGGCCAGAATGACTTCCAGCCTGCTAGACAATGAACAAACCATCTTTTCTTCATAACTTGGGAAAAGTCTCTCCCTTCTTTCATGTTTTTAAACAAAGTAGTTCAGATGCACATAAAAAGAGGAATAGAACAAATAGATCTGAAGGCTCTTAATCCTCACAAATGGTTGCCACATCAGCCCTTTCAGTGAAAGGCTCGAAGCCTCATCCTTCAAGCAAAGGCTTTTATTTTCTTTATAGAAAAGGACGACAGACCTTTCCTCTCCCAGTTTCCCCTCAAGGAGAGAGTTGGCATCATTCGTCATCTCCCCTTGCCCCTTTCACAGAACTGCTTGTGCCCCAGTTGCATTAGTGCTATATCTGGGGTTCTCCTTATAGAACCAGCACACCCCAACACAATCATTATTTCACTCAGCATCATCCATATCCTTTGCTATTACAAAGGATGACCTCATCCCAGACCAATTCCAACTGTTTTCCACAGTGATATAATTCCCATACCTAATACCATATGGTCAGAGCCAGGTTGGAGCATGAATAACCTCAAGGGGACCCACATGACCGGATGACTTCACAGGTAACCTATACTGGTCTGCGACTTTCTCCCCACACTTGTTTTCCCCATATCTAACACAACTTTACATCTGAAAACAGAAACAGCTTTTCATCTCCCATTAAAACTAAGCAAGAATGAACCCACAGAATATTTTGGAGATGTCTAGAAAGATCAGAAAGATCCCTGAACTGTCAGTAAAATTCTAAGAATCAATGGCCAGCTCAGGAAGGCACAGGAGGAAGCATAAAAGAAAAATACTCCTCTGAGCATACCATTATTGTTAAATATCACCATTCCAAATGTAAGAGATAAATTTTCAAGTGTTACAGCAGGTCTGAGAACCCTATTAATAGAAATTAGAGAGAAGTCTAATAGAAAAAGACAGAGAGGAAGCCATTCTCTCCACTGCTCCCTGGGGAAGGTGCAAAGAGACTGAAAGATGACACTTTATCTCTTCTAATTCCCATGGGACCCATAATCACAGCATTCATTCAGCAAATAATAATAATAAATATGGTCTGAAGTGACTCCAGCTATTCCAGCTTTAATAAATGGGTTGAAATAGTGGCAAACTCAGATACAGAGAGCATCTTTTCAATAAAATCTGATAGGGTTATTAATAACATTAATGGAGTACCATGCCATCTCCATTTTGTTAATAGTTGCCTTATTCTCCCCCAGTCCATTCCCCACCCCTGTGCACAGACACAGAGAAACACACACACTTTTCCCTCCAGTGATGACAAATTCAGACTGTCAGCTTTCTGCTGGCAATGCATCCCAAGAATTAGTCAAATTTGACAAGATTTTATTGTTTTATGGGAACTGCCAACAGGGATTTTTCTGCCTGAAGTACATTTATATCCCAGTTCAAATCAGATCCTGGTTTAGTTCATGGACACAAAGAGGATAAGCCAGGAAACCTGCAGCTCCTCAAGGAAAAAAAAAAAAGTTGTGACCATGATGGGATGCTTAGAGCCTTACTTGAGGTAATTGCGGCCTTTGTTTCAACTTGCCCCTTACTCCCAGGACAGCTTTACCTCCCAGCTTATGGTTCCCCTACCAGGGAACCAATCCCAGTTCATGGCCACAATATTTGGGCTACTGGTCCAAAACCAGACTTTTAAATACAACTGAAATTCCTTGCACAGAGTTTTAGAAGAGCTTAAAATCTGTCTGCAGAAGAACAAGTGCAAGTAGGGAGATATGCCTCATCTGTCCAGTTTTATTCTGAAGGGACAGTCTAGAAAGGCTCTTTTTTTCCCTGGTGTTTCTGGGGGGTTTTGGTGGTGGTGGTGGGGGGGTGTTTTTTGTTTGGTTTGTTTTTTTTTTTTTTTTAAATAAACTGCAACCTCACTCCCACTGTATTCCATGAAAAAACAACTATTGGCTCCAGTTGTAGAGCATCAAATCTTATCTGAGGACTCCTGATAATTTGGAATTCACTCCCATTTATCCCATTTCACATTGGCCTTTAGCAGTATTTTCAAAATGTCACATTTTTACAGACTTAATGAGATAAAAAAACATGCTCCTTTCCCTTTGCATTTTATGCTTTCAGCTGTGGCTTCCATAAAATGATTTTGGTTAGCAAACAAGATGGCTATATGATTAAAGAAAAAAATGCATCTCATTTTCCTAGTCCCATATGCAGGGAAGGAGCAGACAAGCCAAAGTGTTTTCTATCACAGTACTTCCCTTGCAAGGAGATGAAAAAGAAAAGAAGGGAAATAGAATTATAGAGTTGCAGAGAAATGAAATGTTTGAACAGAAAATAATTTCCCTAACTTGTAGCCTGCAGGCATAACCTGTCGTAACTCTGCATGAATTGAACAGTCAGGGAGTTCAAGTTTTCTGCAGCTTACCATAAACTAATATGCTCCGTCACATCATCCTCAGGAGACAAGGATTTCAAGGAGCCACTGTATTTAGAGCAACAAAAGGAATTCTGTGGTTTAACAGAATTAGAGGGAACCATCAGAAGCCCAACACAACCCAGCGCAGACAGAAGGATGGAAGGTGACAAAAAAATCCCAAACCGCTTACCACACCAAAGAGGGGGGGAGCTAAGTAATAATTCTAATTTAAGCTCTTCTAGAGACCATCGACTTATCAGTTCATATCATAGAAGAATTCCACTGTTTTACATACATATACCCAGAACGACTGACAAATTTCCACTTGAAACAAGGAGCATCATACTCCGAGTCTCACAATGCGGTGGGTCAGCCTCGGAGCCTGCTGTAGAAGAGAGTGCCCCTGGAGCATGCATTACTTTCTGAAAAGTAGAGCAAGAGTGCTAGGAAGAAAAACACTCAACAGAGAAATTAACTACTTTTAAATCTGCATTTAACAGAACATGCAAGATTATTTTCTAACCTTTACATCTGCAGTCTCTTCTCCCCTGGTCTTTACAGGCTTACTCAGGTCTGAAATCAAGGTACAAGGCACACTGTGGTGCAAGTCCTAGAGGCCACTCCACCAGCAAAACACAGCTGAAAAAAATAAGTGTTTTTCCCAAGATAAAATAAGTTTTTTACCGTCCTCCAGCCTCTTCAGGACCATACATATACTGTGGAGTAGATACAATCCCAACTTCAACTTTTCTGCGGTGTGCTTTCGGCTCTATGCGTTGCTCTCCCGGAACAATGAATCTCTGCCATTCCTACCCCAATGTGCAACATTCTCCTCAGGAAGAATTAAAGTCTTTCCCCTTGCAAGATCCCACTCTGACAGTAGGATCCCTTTTCCAGAAAGCCCCACACTGCTACCCTCCAGACCAAACACAGCAGATGCCTCAAATATTTCAAACTCTCTCACATATTGTGACTTCCATAGCTGCCATTCTACAAACTGCATGAGATACAGCCTGCAAATATATAAAGCAATGCCTCTGGCACACCTGAATGCAACTTATTTATTTGTATGGGAGAATGGGTACACAGCTCCGAGTTCCCTATAACTCACAAGTGCTTTCATTTCTCATGTCCACAGGGTAAGGTAGTTAACTTCATTGCTTTCATGTGAGGTAATGTTCAAGTTAGCATCTGGAACAATTTGTTGAACATCAGAAGGAAGTCTAAAGTAGACATGCAAACTGCACCCAGAACTTCCAATGCTCCATCTATAGCACCCTACCACTGGATCTCATTTTCTCTCCAGGAAGACTCTTTCCTCAATAGAAGAAAATATCAAGAAACCCGCTTTCAAAGGAAAGACCGAATGAGAGAAAGCAAAAGAAGCTGCATGCGCTCATATGGAGCAAACTACTATACAAACAACTGCCCTCCCAACTTCAGTGCTCACTTTACCCATTTACCCCTTTGAACAAAGAGACAACACCCACGGCGTGACCTGCTCAGCAGCAGGGGCTTCTCCAAAGCACTCCATCTGACCTCAGTGTAATGAACAGAATTAATATGGCAAAGCCTCTAACACGGCACCACTTCCCAGCAGCACAGCCACAGCCTCTAATTGATTAGTCCATAAAAATCTGTGCACTAAATTGAAAGGAGCCGCACTAATTCTCTTTTATGTTAAATTTCTGTCTTTCTCCTTTATCGAATCCTTCGTCGAATGTCCCTTCTGCTGCCTATTGTGGGCTTGCTCTGGGCCTGTTTTCCTCTTGCCCAGATTAAGTACCTAATCAAAATCTTGTCTCCCTTAATGGCATAAAATTGAAAGATAGATATTGCACTTTACACAGCTGATTAAACACTAGAATGTGGCTAAATGCTTTACAGGGCTTGTTACATTAACTAACTCTGTCATCTGCCAGCTATCTTATAATTGCATATGCTCATGTTGCCACTGGTGAAGCCAAGGTAAGATTTCTTTTCCCTCCATTACCTCTTTCCACTCTCCCTCCCTCCACATTGCTGCCCACCATCTGCATGTCAGTGAGGAGCTAAGAACTCCCCTGTTACAACCACCTGAAGTAAAACGGTCTGATACTGCTTACCTATAATTCTCTTCTATGTTCAATTGTCAGTCATTGGTTTGTGACCATCTAAGCGGCTGATGCAATGAAAAGGGACAGTAAATGCACACAGCATTTTTTTCCCGAGGAAGTAGGAACAATCCTACTCACACTTAACTTCTTCACAGTCTGATGATGACGCCTTGTTCCAGGAGTCTGAAGAAAGCAAGGATGGAAGTAAAAAGTGCTTACACTAGCTTGTATAAGAACTTATATTAAATAATCTGAAATTCCCATTGGCTTGTCACAGCATGATCTGATGTAGGTATCCAGTGTTACAAGTCTTAGCTTTTTCCTTACATAGTAATAACAACGATGCAGATGGACAAGCCTATCTCAGTTGGTTTGCTTTTCAGAGGAGAGTTTCAACTTCTGTGGGGTATTCACAGAGAACAGTCCCTAAATACAATCTTCAACTGGATTGCTTCAAGGAAGAAACAAACAAACTCAAAAAGGCTTTACCAGAAAATGAGTTGGAGGAAAGAAAAGCAGTAGAGATTTTTTAAAGTGTTCTTAAGAATTGTTAACAATTGAAACATTAATCAGGGCCTGTGTTTTGTTTAAAGATACAAACCATGTAGCCAAATATTCTGCAGGTAAGATTTGTCTTCTTTGTCATCCACAGACCCAGCAATTTTAGAAACAAATCTGCTCCTTTGAACAAATACAAATATTTCTATATAGATTGCTTTAAAGTAATTGCCAAAACACTCTTCCCTTTTAACAGAGAAAATAGACTATACATTACACCCAGACTGTAAAATGCAGATAGCTGGTTCAGCTCATGTGCATTTCTTCCTGACCCCAATCTTTTACAGTAAATCTATTTGTTTAGCAATAAAATAACGTCATCCATTTTTGGTCCTAGATTACCCTAAAAATCTTTTTTCCTCTTCCAAGATTCCTCTTCGGGAAGTGTTAGAATTCACTTTTAACACCACCTTTCTAATTCTGCACCTTGCTATGCAAAAGCAGGACTCCAGCCAGGCAAGGAGGTTCTGTCTGTCTGCACAAGAGTCAGTGTGCCTCCATGCGACTGTATTCACAGCCAACTAATAACACTGACACAAAGCTTTGCCTTAAACATACCCAAAGGTCCAATTTTCTTCCCATGGGCTAATCAGCAAGGGTTTACTGGGTGGGTCCTCCCTCCCCAGTTTACATGGCAGCTAAATCAAGCTGAGCTGAAGCAGACATTACAATGCTGCTGGCAATTAATAATCGATTCATTGTTTACTTATCCCACAAGAATTCTGCACCCTCCTATCTTCCATTCTTTGGCTCCACATAGAAACCACACAAATTAGTTCACCATACCACTGTTAATGGTTTATAAAAGCTTACTACAGGCTATTATGAAATCTTTACTAAGTGCTTGTTTTTAAATATTCATAAAGACACAACATATATTTTAATAGGACAGGTTGCAAGGTACAAAATTGAACCCCAAACTAAACATTAAGATCCCAGGAAAGATTTGTCTGAAAATGCAAGAGTGGATATCCACAGAGGAAAGGGACACACCTCTCTCCTAACCTTCCTTTTTCTTGATTGAGGAGGTAATCTTGTCAAATCCTTGCACCTGTAGTTTCACACTTATTAAAATTCTTTGGTTTAAGCTAACACACCAATTCCAAATTTCCTTCTGCCATTTCAGGAGGAGAAGAATAGCTTCCTTTTATATCAAGATCAGTATGCAATACTAGATAACAAAATTGATTTGACTGGTTTCAAGGAAAAGCAATAATTTAGTTCAAGATCAACATGCAGGTAGCAAAGGTAGGTGGCAGTTTACTCAAATATAGAAAACAGTGCAAAGACCATCTCAAGCTGGTCATGCAATATGGACAATTTTTCACCAGTAAGTGCCTTCTAAACCGAAAAATGAGTGGCTTTGTGACCTGCCACAGTATTGTCTACTGCCAAGTTTTGAGTTGGACCCACAAATTAGATCATAAAAGCAAGACCAAGTCTGAAAATTGTTTCCTAATCCTTAGTGGACATTTGGCCAAAGCCACATTCACTTGTCAGTCATGCAATTCAGCACAACTGTGAAACCCCTTCTAGCAGAGGTATAGCAATGGAGCTACTACAGCAAGGTATTAAGCAGATTTACAGACATACAGGAGGAGGAACGAAGCTTTTACCAGGCCTGGTTATAACCAATGCCATCAATCCCTCACTTTCAGGATCAAATTCACGAAGTAATATATTAAATCTTTTTTTATGTATAAATCCCAGTGTTATAATCCCTGCCAAGCACCTATTTCTACACTGAATTTGGGAACCATGAAATTCCCATAATGTACTCTCCAGCATGAGACCACCTGTACCAGCGTGCAACCAGAAATGTTACATATCACAAGCTTGATCTGATGAAGTGCTAAACATTACTGATGGGGTGACTTACCAATACCACGGCAGCATCACGATTCTGAACAAACCCGACATCCCTGCTACCAGCCAGCCAGAATAGCGTGATTGTGCTCTGCTCTATGCTGGCCTGGATGATCCAGCCCGGCCTCGTTCCACACCTCCCAGCCCCAATCCTGTTCATCTTTCCAGAGCTTGAGCAGTTCTATCTGCATAACTCCATTACTCTTGTAGTGGAAGGAGAAGCACAGACTGAAAGCTTGCTGAACTTCACACCCACCTTCCAACATTGTTTCTTTTCTCCTTTCCCAAGAAAGGGTCATAGCAGTTCAGAGATGTACTGCTTGTGGGGTCTGATGGGGGTATTCTGCAGGGTCAACAGCACTTGGGTACAGGATCCCATACATTGGGGAGAGAGAGGAGAAAATGGTTGAAAAATTCCTCCCCTTATTCAGAGTTCTCAGTTGGTTTGTGTTTTTTGGTTTGGGTTTTTTTTTTTGCAAATGATTTTCCAGCATAGGAATATTTGGAGATATTGTGATACTTCTAGGATCACAAAAGATCCAAACAGCATCACTTAACTCATGTTGAACTTCTGCAATATGTGGAAAACTGCCCTTATCTAAACAAAACAGCAGTTAGCAGCTTCCATCCTTGGGTCTGTCTTCTTCCAAAGACCTTCCAGGCAGTGGGAGGTGGAGGACAATTTGGGCACAAATATCACAATAAGGAGTCAGAATGAAAAGCGATGAAAGAAAAATCAAAGCAGGAAATTAGGAACTACAAGTGTTTTCAACTGAAACGTCACCATGAGTTGTTGGTGACACTTGGAAATACCTCACCAGCAGGATCTGAATGAATTTTTAACAGCTTAACTGGATGAGCAGCCTCTGATCTACCCTTCTGAGAAGCTTTCTGGTTTTATTTCTAAGAAAGGTATGACAAAGATTAACGTTCCCAGAAAGAACAAAATAATTCTGTCACTTTAAAACCCTGCACCTTCTTAGCTGATTCTCACTTCTCAATTCCCTTTCTGTTTCTCTCCAGAGACTGATTAAATATATGTGAATAAGAAGTATCCATTCCCTTTTGAACTATGTTAAATTAACAGTGACCTGAATCAGACCCCACAGTCCTGACAGCAATGAATCATTATCCATTTCTAAATACAATTCCAAACTCTTTTGACTTTATATGCATGAAAAAAAATAGTGCATTTGCAAAAATAATTCAACAAAGTGAGGATCTTGCCAGGGGGTGTGGGGTGGACACAAGACAGAAAACAGACATTAGAGGAATAGAAAACAGTTCGCGTTTTCTCAGTAGCTCTTTTCAAGATTTTCTTCACATTTCCAAAAGACAATCAGAAGCAGAAAGTGAATTCAGATCCAAATGGAAACAAAACAAAACCAACCAACCAAAAAAAAAAAAAAAACCAATCAACTTCTCTACTATGACCATGGTTGCTATTCTAGCACTGTATTTTCTTGTCCTCTTGTCATGAGGAGCCATGAGGAAGCGAGCTCAAGACATGAAATGTAATTTTGAGGTTCTTAATTCTCCTGCAGAGTTATTTTTTTTGAGACGGTTCCTAAGCTTTCTTGAACAGCAAGATCTCAATGCATGCAGGTTTACCATAGGCGAGTGCAATGAAAATAAACTGAAGCAATGATATTGGAAAACCTCATCTGTTAGTACCCAAGGCTACATTATGAGGAGACCGTCCTGCCTGCCTAAGAGGAATATAAATGTAAAGCAGTAGTAGCATAATTTATCTTGTAGGAACTCTAAAGCTGATTTTTGTTCCACCAGACCTTAACAAAACAAAAGATGTAACATTTTTTTAAAAATAAAAGCTTTTTCTGAAAGAGAACATTATATATCAAGGTGTTCAGATTCAGCCTTGTATTTTTATCACAGTTTAATTACCAATTTTAAAATGTAGCATTAAATCTCGGTGGTTTTATATGATCTGCTTGCTCCCCCAGCAAAAAAAAAAAACAGCAGTCCTTTGTCATCTCTACATAGAGTAGCCTGGCTGTTCTGCCAATGCAAGCTTTTATTGGACCTTGCAGGGAACTGCTCTGGCCAAAATAGAATTCAGCCCCAGAAAACATGCTTCAGCACCATTGCTGACACAGACACAGGGAAACAAAAATCCCCAATCCTTGTACCAGTGCAAGCAATGAAGCAAAGGCAGAGTTACCTGTCAGAGGAGGAACAGGGACTATCCAGCACCACCTTCAACACAGGCCAGATGAGAGCCGCCAGCGTGCTGACAGCTACTGACATGGTTTTGCTGCAGAAGAGAGGGGACAAATTTCCAATGGGAGGGCATAAGGCTGAAACAATGCAGTATTCCTAACTTTTTAAACCTTTTGCAAGCCAATTACCAGAAATGCTAGTAGGAAAACCACAATTATCCTCATTTCTACCCAGTTGTTTGGCATTTGGTTGGTTGGTTTTCAGAAGCTTCAATAGGTGGGTGGGAAGTAGGGGCAGAACAAAAAAGCACCTCCTTATTACTTTTCCAGCTCTGCCCAGAGGAATGCTGCCTACTTTTTCTTAGGAATACCACCAAAATTCATTGTACTTATTCTGGATAAGAAGCTTTTTAAGCCAGTGCCTACAACAGAGATGAACGAAAATAACATTATCGTACTTTTCATACAATCCGATTTTAGATCTCAGAGCAGCCCAGTAGCAAGGCAGAAATATCCTTAGAGCAAGCAATCCAAGTGACTCCTCTTGGCTAGTGTCAGAGATTTGCTCAAGTGGAAATTAAAGGTCTTACTGAAGGTTTCGAGAGGTGTTGTGCCTAACACTCCCTCTTTACACACCGAAACAAGATCTATTTCTCAAGGCCCTGAAGGAACTTGACAACTGAAGACATTTGTCCCACTTGCCTATAGTAATGGAAATACAAATAACTACTCATCTTAAAGCAATTTATGCAATCACATTTAAAATATAAAGGGGTTACATTATCCCAAACTGTGACGTTTACCTTAAGGTTTCAGAGAGATCTCTTGATAAGCGAGGCAGCTACCTGGACAGGCTGGAACATTCCTGGTCATAAATCGCAGCTCAAAGCTGGTTTACTTTGGAAGGAGTTTCCACTGCTGAGCAGTTAAAAGTGAACTGTTTTCATGATCCACATGATAGCAGCAGTTAAATGTCAAAGAGCAATAGCATTATTTTAAAAGCCACAATTAAGAGCTAACTTTAAAGACTGACAAGATAAAAAATCCAGATAGACAGCTAGATAGATGACTAGCACTGGCATCCTTCCACTTCAGGACACTATGCCCCAGAAAGTGAAGCCAGGGCTAGATCCATAGCCTAAAAAAAAAAAAAACCCAAGAAAATTATGTAAACCTGTGTGAGCAGCTCCAACACAGAACTATGCATCCAACGCTGTAACCTGAACACACTTCCATTTGTTACGTTGGATGGTGGCCCGCTTCTGTCGCTACATTATTGAAATTACAGACATAACTTTAAAAGGCTTGGCCCTTGCTGTTAACCTGCATTGCAGGGAAGGAGGGCACTAAACAAACAAAGGACACAAATGGGGAAAGGGACAGGCTTTGTGTGGATCTGCAGTCACAGCTCAGGTGGTACAGTCCCATCTCTGGAAGCCAGAGAAACAGCACTGTCCTACACAACCATTACACTTGCCTTTACTCAGTTACCTTTACTGACTCTTCTTGCCCTCTCAGCTGCTGAATCAGTTCATGAACAGGATTCAATTCAGTCCAATTATTCAACTCAGCAGTTACCTGGAGTTCTTCTGGGGAACATCAGCAGCATTGGAAGGCTGTTTGCCATTAAGGCCAAAAATACTGCCAAGACTGAGACCTCTATGATCCAGATCCAAAAGTAAAAGACATTTGTGCTGTATCATATGATGAGAGGGAGAACAAACCCTCCTTTCACACTCTTCCAACATCACTTAGTTCCACTGGCCTCAAAAAATTAATCCTAATCTGTATCTTTCATCCTGAACACTGTCTTGGAAGTACATTGGACACCGCTGAGTTTACTGATACCTAATTATAGTTTGGTCTGTATATTACAATCAAGCTTGGCAAAGCTACAGAATACTGAAGGTTTGCAAATGGTCATCACTTTGGGTTCAGGATAAATTCTATCTAGATTTCAATTTTATGAAAACATTTATATTTAGAATGGCCTGGACACAAGATTCTCTGTTTGGTCCATCCATAAATGCAAGATAGTCATCACCCAAAAAAGAAAATAAATAAATAAATAATATAACTAGAAAATAGCCATAATGAATTCAATCCCTTTTACTGTAAAGGGAAAGTTACGCTTGCAGGCATAGTTTGGGCCTTGTTTTTAAATGCAGAGAATAGTAAAATAGATGCAACGTTTATGAATTATTAAAACCTGCACAAGGATTTCTTTTCCTCTTCCACAGCTTCTTGTTTAATCCTTGTTCATTGTTGGAGGCTCAGGGGATGACTGGCATTTAACGCATCTCTGTCATGCTTCCATACTCACTGAACGCCTGACACAGGGAGAGAGAGCACCACCACACATACACACAAGCATATGCAGATTACAAATGCTCCAACCTATTTCATTTCTCCTCACTCCCCACATTCCTTGAACCAAGTCTCTTGACAAGAGAAGAGAGTAACATTGCCATCTGGAAGAGCGTCCTGATATCATCACTTCATCTGTTGCACGAATAAGAACCTTTTCACACCTTGTAAGTAACAGATATTAGGAATTAACAAAGTGGGTTTTTTAAAAAGTAGTATCTGTGTTTTGTAGGGGCTTTGGTGGTAAGAGGATGTGTTTTGGTGTAATGATATTATTTTGTCTTCAGAAAAAAGAGTGCAGGGGGGTATAATTAGGAATAGAGCTTTATAGATATGCAGTCTGGAAATATTTGAGCATCACATCACATACCAGTCTTTAGCTCACAAACAAAGCAATCCCTACAGAGTGCAGGCTGGTAGTGTTAGCCACTCCATTATTCCTTGGACATCTACAAGGTCAGCTGCAACAATAAAACCTGTTTCATATTTTCACAGGCAACAACAACAGCAGCAAAAATCTAGGTAGGAATTAATGACACTTTCTCATTTGGAGAATTTTGAACCCATGGTTAATTCACTCCCAGCAGCATTATTATAGCAATGATGGTCTGAGCGTAAACACTAGGCAAGGTTCCAGGTGGAGCAACTGATATAAACAAAAGGGAAAAGAGTCAAGTTTGGAACCTTCCATCCAAAACAGCAGCTGTTTATCCACAGCACCCACTATATCAGATACTCCAGTAAGGAGACACCACCTTCCCTGCTAAAGCCTTCCTTGCTTTGAACAACACAGAACAGAGGAGGGCAAGAGACCCACAACAGCAGCACTTCTAGCAGTGATATCATTTTCCAGAAAGTCATTTAACAGGTCTAGGAGTTTGAGACTATTTCAGAGTATTTAAGACATTAAGGAGTTACAAGCAACAAAAAGTAATTTGCAAAAAGTTGGGCCACAGCAGACTACTCATCTACATTAGTACACCCCTAGCTAATGCGTTGGTTTCTTAAAAGCATGAGGTTTCATAAAAAGCTCTACACCCAGTGCGTACACACAGTCTACCTACTTCAATCCTAGTGCACAAATTATGCCCCAGAGTCTGTTAAAGTTAGCGGAAAACCACATTAATATATGCATGCTTTTAATCAGATTGTAAAAAGAGGCTTGAAAGTTTGCATTGAGAAACAAATAAATATAAGAATCAGAAATAAAAACAAAGACGACATAAAAGGAAATGCCTGTGAACCACAGCAGCTTTCTTGCTCCAAATGATGTGCTTCTGCCTCCAAGACCAAACATCCTGCTTTTCACCATTGACAGAGGGGGTTTTACCTTTTTTTTTCCCCCCCTCAAAAAAACCAAACCAAACCTAAAAGTAAAAAATACCCAATATAACAAACAGGGGAGGAGAGGGGACCACAATCATAGGCAGTGAGGAGTAAATGGATTTTTCCTTAAATCAAGACAGGAACCAAAAATTTTCCTGTATCTCTCTAAGGAAGTTCCCTGTATGCAGACCTATTTATACATGACTTGTACCTGTAACTCCAGTTTACAGTTCCGACACTGATACAGCTCAGGCACTAAGTGAGACTGATGGGACTGCTGGGATTTCTACCAACTGGGCTGAGTTTCACACTAGGTACTTAAAGCAGAACTCATGAATCCTGGAGGAAGATGCACGAACTACAGCTCAAACCCTCCTGTGTTCTGCAGCATGGTGTCACATTGATGCATCAAGTCAAGAATAATTTTGCGTCAGGTTACAGATTATTATGTCAAGCTGAACTATTTAAGGAGACATCAACTTCCTTGACAGCTATTTTTAGAACTACTCAAAACTATTAGTTCACCAAAAGGATAATACTCTAAAATCTATTCCTGCCCTGAACAACGGTAAGCTTACTGCAGTTCCCCAAGAGCTTCATCCCTCTGTGTAATCAAGCTCCCTAATGGAATTGATACTAACAGTTTTTGCTGGGTTTCTACATCCAGAAATTTTCCTTTTCCCTTTCTTGTGTCTCCTCCCTAATCACCAACAAATCCATTTGTACATGAACACACTTTATCGCCATATTATCAGTGTCAAACAGTGCTAAAATAAAACACATCCGCCTTGCAAATGAGAAACGGAAAAAAGCCTGCCTTGGTTTTAATGAAATTGTATGTGTGTGACGTTTTCATTGCATAAGCGCAACTATTTAATTGTCACAAGAGAGGTTTAACAGAGAACATGTCTGTACTAAGAAGACAGGCTTAATGTTTGAGATTACCGCGTATGTTCTTATGTGAACTTCTTTCCACTCTCCCCAAAAGATATTACATTTAAGTGTTCTTTTAATTTAGTTCACTTTTCAACCCTGTGTTAAGAGCATTGTTTTTCTGAAAAACCATCTACCACCGTACTTATGCAAGTTTAAACTGCTGCCAGAAAGCTTTTGTTTTCCTATGTTTATTAATAAGCTATCTCTTTAAATCTACTCTGCTGCGCTCTACAGATTGTAAAGAGCATACAAATGAGAGACAAAGCAGCTGCCAAATGCGTAAGTAAAGCTTGGCCTGGCCCGTAATAAGCAAAACCTATTTAATCCTCCTTAACACTTTGCAATCCACGCAAAAAATATTTATAAGTGCAGAATCAAACCCAAGATTTATCAGATAAAGTTTTGACAGTTAAAGAAGAGAGATGCAGAAGAGATCAATTTTTTTCTTAGCTAACAATCTATTTAGAATTTGATAAGGACTCTTGATAAAGAATTTTCAATCAAAATTTTTCTATCACAAAACAGAAGTTTGTAAAAACCAACTGTACTTGCAAAACCCAGTTGTTTTCAGAGTAGCCACCTTGTTACAATTCGATGGAGACAATCCCCTAAAGAGTCCTTTCAGAATTCCCACTTGAAAAAGAACAGAAAAAGCTGAAAACAAAAACCCAAAACACTGTATTATTGTTTAAGGTGGATTTGCCTTCAGAAAAGCAAGGTTTTTAAATTCTGAAAGAAGTGTAAAGTTGCATCTTTCAAGTTTATCAATACTTATCAGTTGATTGAACTTCTGCTTTCAAAAAAACAAAACAGAAAAACCCTTTCCAATCTGACATTTCATTTGGATGGAGAGAGAGGAAAAAAACTAAAGCATTCTAAATTATCAGTGTAAACAAATGGTTTTCTGTTTACCTCAAATTATATAGCTTGGAAAGCAAAGAGTAGTTATGAGTAAATTGAATCAATAACTGAGAAGCGATCTGAAGTTTAAAAATGGACAATTGGGTCACATGCAGGCTTTCTGCAATGCAATAAAACCTACCAAGAGTCAGCTAGGCACATCACCAACTCACACACTTAAAATCTTTCACCAAAAAATAAACGTCCTGGTGCAAATTTCAGCCAGTCAAATACGTGTTGAAATTAGTTTCTTGTGCAACTGCACCCTGGCCATTGTGCTCAAATTATCAGCATCGAACAGTTTGGCGACAGGCTAGATCCTCATCTGAGCTGTCAGTTCACTTACTGCTTTTTTTTTTTTCTTCTGTTGAAGACAGAAGAATGCACAGGCTACTTAGAAAAAACTAAATACCGTGTGAAAAGAAAGCTAGCATTATTCTACCTGTAAGGACACAAGCAGTTTCAATCAGACATGCCATGCAATACTCGGAAAAGAATTCACCACCAGTGAATTCAGTGGGGTCTGATGCCTGTAACTCCTCCAAGCATCTTCTATCACCTCTCATAAATGCTAGACACAGCTCACAAACCCAGAACGTTTCACCAGACAGAGTGTGTTATTTTTCTCAGCCAGCTCAAGTAAAGTGTTTGCGTTACAGACCAATTCTTTGCCACAGTTTCTCTTCTAAAACACAGCAAAAGCTTCCCAGGGCTATTGCTTTCAACGGGGAGAAAAAAAAATGAACAGTCCCTGAAACAGAATACACCAAAGATTCATTCATGGTAGCACAATAGCAAAAAAAGGGAAACAAAACACCACAACAACGCAGCATGCCTGCTGCCTCCCCAGATCCCCCCCTTTATTTGCATAAAACCATCAGTATGAGACATGCATTACTGTGCTACTTACCTAGCTACTAAGAAGTTTTATTCTGGTTGGGTTTTGCAGCATCCTATGAAATGTAACTGTTTTGAATTCTCCAGCAGGTACTGGATTATTAGAAAGTATTAGGTTTGTGTCACTTCCACGGAAGAGAAGTATTTGTAGTAATCTAAGGATTGGTCCTTAGATTAACTGGGGAGGGGAAATAACTGGGGAGGGGAAAAAAAAAAAACAAAAAACAACAAAACAAAAAGTGGCCCTACCTACTGTTGAAAAGTAACCTGTGGACATCTCCCCCTGTTCCTCAGCTCTCATTTTACAACAGTTCAGAGATTATTTGGAGCAATCCTTGGCAGGTCACTTCATGTTTAGGAACAGCTCACATCCTCCCTGTTTCGACTGGAACCGGGGCAGCACCCAGCCAGTGGCTGATGAGCAGAAAACATTCATGTTTGTTCATTAATAGCCATTGCTGGCACACAAAAACATGTCTCTGTGTGTACAGGAGCCACCTAAGAACTTACATCAACACAATTCTATTTTAATCTTTTGCCAGAAGAGATACTGTGCATTAAAATAAGAAATTTTGGATGCTTCTCTTCCAGGGAGGTGTCCAACTTGGTATTTCCTGAAGAGTCCAGCTGTCAGACATGACCACACACCTACTGTCCATCAAAGACCCCACTCGGTCATCCTCCAGGCATGAGAAATTAGACACTAAAAAATCACTTGTCAACTGACTATTTGGTGTCTGTGGTTGGATCTCTCTTCACACAATAATTTTCATCCTAATTAAGACTTCTGGGTGAATCCCCAATACAAATAAAATTAATTTGTAATGAGTAAATACAGAGGAACAAATCACAGTCTAACTGCACAGTCTCTTGGAGCCCACGAGACTGTCTGCAGAATCCTTCTTGCAGATCCTCTCAGCCAGCTCTAATCATTTATTTAAAAAGAGACTAACAGAATAGTCTGTCCTGGAGGAAGAAAGCATATGTTAGTCTCAGCGTGCATTCCTTTAGGAGAGAAGCGTAATTACCACATTCAGCATTACCCTAACTCAGACCTACCATTTTATTTCTTTAAATACCAAGTGAAGTGTATGTAAATAATTCGACTGCACAAAATGCAGCTCTCCCCTGAACTGTCATTGAGTCAAGCCAAAGTTAGCTGGACAAAGGACAGGCTGTATGGCCCCATCACAGGGTGCTGGCTACAGCTGCTCTACCCTCATGTCCCATCTTCATAGCAACAGACCTCTGACTTTTGGGTTTTGTTGAGGTTTTCTTGGTTTGGTTTGATTTTTTGTTGTGTTTTGGGTTTTTAACCCAAAGAAACTGCATCATAGCACAATACAGGTGAGAGTACCACCGTCTATCAACTGGCAGTAGCTTTGGGAACTCTAGAGATTGTGTTGATACCCATCAAGTCCAGGGAGAGCACATCTGTATACCTGTCCAGATGCTTTTTGTTTCTTCTATGCTGAGTGCAAAGTGGTAGCAGACAAGTCAGGATGGTGTAAACGTTGCATATAGATATGAAGAGGCTTTCATAGATCATGGAAAGCAAGAGCCTGATATGATACGTTCCTAATGTAACCCAGAAGTGAAAACTTTGTCAAATGAAAAAGAAAGAAATGCCATCCTTCCGTGGTAATGGAGAACATCTACCCTGCAAATAAATTACTTTGAAAAAGATTTACTGAACAAGCAACTCAACATAAGCTCCCAGCACAATGTTGTGACAGAAATGGCTAATGTTGGTTTTAGAGGTATAAACAAGAGGAGTAGTAAGCAGGACTGATGAAGTGATTATACTTTTATTTATGACATTGGTGAGACCAGTAAAAGGCATACAAAGCTCAGTTGCAGTGTCACAACTTTTTAAAGTGTTGAGAAAAAACAAAGATCTGAGCAACTGCGGGAGGGAGAGGAATAACTGAGATCTCAATGAGAGCTGAAAGAGCTCAATCTATTTAGCCTATCAACAAAGATTGAGAGGTAACTTGATTAGTGTATAAGTACCTTCATGGGGAGAAAACAAAGGGTATTAAACGGCTCATTAATCTATCAGAGAAAGGCATAACAAAAACTAATGGCTGGAAACTGAAGCCAGACTGATTTAAATTAAAAACCAGGCAGAAATTTTTTGTGGGTTTTTTTTGTGGGTGGGGTTTTTTTTGTTTTGTTGGGGAGGGGGGTTCCCCACATTTTGGGGTATTCTCCAGCTTTTGATACAAGATGGATGCTGATAAGAAATGGATAGTGTCTGAAATACCTGGTTTAGACACAAGTTACTGGGATCAAAACTGTGGTAACTAGGTGAAATGCAGTGGCCTACGATGTACAGGGAGTCAGAGGGACAATCAAGGGGTCCCTCTTGGCCTTAAACTCCATGAATCTATGAACGCTGAAAAAAGCCATCTCTCTGCCCTCCTAATAGGTCCAATCATTCTGATTTTCCACCTACACTCAGTCAGTGCTAAATTCCCGTGTTTTACAACAGGAACATACAAAAGATTGGAGTAAAATCTGAAGCCAAATTGAGCCATGTGCTGAGGCATAACCCAAGAGCTAATTTATTTTGCTTGCTTTTTAAAAATGGGGTTTGCACTCATGAGGAGTATTAGATTGATGACACTGATAAACTGTAGGGGGGGAGGTAGGAGTGGAGGAAGTAGGAATTTAAAATTGTTCAAGCACACAAAGTACCTCATCCAACAAGATGCCTGAAGGACTATTCTGTAAATTAAAGAGTGCAGTTCATCATGCACATTTGTTCTGCCCCAGCCTTGCAATTCATATAAAGAAAAAGGGTATTAGTAAACAATTGTGCATTTACCAAAGCAGATTCATAGAACTCATCTTTGAGTTATTCAAAGTTTTTCATAAATACAATCAATAGTTTTGGAAGGGGGAAAAAAAAAAGGGTGGTGGTAATAGGTCATAACTTAAAACTTTCTAGATATGTTACACAACAAAAGTATGTAATTTACTTGAGCTAGTTTGAAATTTACAGAGTTAAATTAAAACTGCATAAACAAAGCCTTTTCTTTGGCTCAACATTTTAAATTATTTAATAACCTATTTTGGCATGAAAACCATCTTCTTTGTAATCTTGTAATCTTAAATTTGGTCACCACACTGAAAATTCACTCACACCTCTATATGGTACCGGGATTGCCTGTATGAAGGATGTAGCGCTGCAGACAGGATATCAAATGGCACACAAGTCTCACAGCCCATCAGATAATGCTCCTTCCGATTAGGGATTCTGAGCAGTGCTGAAGATGTGAAGGCATCTCAGCTTTCTCCCAAGCCCTGGCCCTGGTTCCCCAAGCCATGCACCATTGGTGCAGGAACACCCATCCAGTCCATTTGCACCCAAGCAGCAGCAGTAGATGCTTCCTGTCCCCCATCCTTCCTTGCTGCTTCCTGCTGGGATTACAAAATGTTTGCTTTCAAAGAAGAGGGCTCAGTTCACCCACAATATCAGTGGAGATTTCAATTTTTCCTTCCCGTATATGTATGCCCTTGTGAATGAAAATCAGCATGAATGAAGCCAGCTTTGTCCGCACTTGCGCTGTAGATATGCACAAACTCCAGGAAGCCAAGACTTAATTTGATCTGAAAACCCCCACAGCCAATGCATTTTAAAGACAGAACCACAAAGCCAATCAATAGGGACCATTCAGATACTTGCTGTCAGCGGCTAAAAGAAAATGGATACCGAGAAAGCCATAACTATGATAAATTTAGGCGCTGCTTCTCTCTGACTAATGTAGGCACTAAAACACTCCATGAATATCCTGCTTTGAAACGTGTCATATTTCTGAGAGGCCAATCAATCTCAGGTTCTCTGTGGACCACATTAAAATACATTTGTCACTGTAAGTTTATGAAATATTGATGGTGTTTTTTAGGGGGGTGTTAGGAGGTGGAGAGGTGGATCAAAAAAAGGGGGAGGGAGAGCTACTTTAATGAATTATCTTTAGGCTAGAAGAAAAAGAAGAAACAAATGTAGGTGCTTATTGTGGATGAGGGTGAAAAACAGGAAACAGAATTGCTTACTGAAGGAAGACATTTGTTGGATTAATAGAAAAGATCGTGTGGATGAATGTGTTAGAGGCACTTCAGTATTTCAAGCTCAATTTGACCTAGATTTATGATTTTATTAAATCTTTAATTTTCTAAATTTGGTAATTAATAAAAATAAAACCAGAAGTCCATTAATGACATTCACAGAGGGGAAATTAAAAGCGTGTCTGTGTTCCAGAGGGGAGCAGGGTTCCATTGCACCAGGCACTGCATCATATTTATACCCAAAAGAGGGAATGAGCCCATATGTACTAGCAAGCCTCACCAGCTCTTCAAACACAGAGACACACAACTCCATGTGGAAAAGAAATTGAATAGAACAGGAATATACAGAGACAGACCACCTTTCATACTGGCATATCTATGTACACTCAATACCTGGAGTGTCAGCTAAGAGTCACCAAGAAAATTCCCATCTTTAAGAATTTATGATCAGAATAGCTAAGAGACCAGAAACAAGCAAGAAGAAACAGGGAACCAATGTGGAAATGGGAACTAAGTCACACAAAATAATTAATTTAAGATTATAAAGGAAGCCTGTTGCATATGCAAGCTGTGAGTTCGCAGCCGGTCCAGGGCTTTCCAGGCAAGACCACTCTACTTTTCTGTAACCCAGTCTGCTAAACACTTAACAACATACCAGGCTTTCTACATGAGTAGCTCCACTGAAGTCAATAAAGCTATTCACAAGTGTAAAGTTAAGCCTGAGCTTAAATACTGTGGTACTGTGATCTATGTTTGTAAGTGAAGTGTGGAACTAGAGCTAGTTTGTGTAAATAATCTGAAATTGGGTCATTTTTCACCATTTCTGTCAATGCAAAAAGCAGTTTTTCAGATAAGAACAACAGCAACATTCACCAAAGGAACAAAAAGTAAATCCTCATACGCATTTTTTACTCACAGATGCTAAACTTTTTGGTAAAGCCATTATGCCATGTTGGTAGGAAAAACACTCAAAGGCAATAAATAGCACATTTTGCTTTAGTGATGAATAGCAACAAAAATAAATTGAGGCAGAAGCATAAAATTTTTCATTTTTCACAAATCTGGAAAAATATGAACTTTTCTGTTATTTTTGGCCAGTGGCCCAAACATCTTCCCCTTCAGCCTTCAAAACAAACACCACTCTTACTGAGATTATCCAAACAGATACACAGATCTACCCTCTATTTCCTTTGCCATAGTTTAGGTATTTAGCTATAACAATTTGACAGCTTAGGAATCTTGCATTAAAAAGCAATTTTTCTACCTCACCCCCTAGTAATTTCAGCCAAATTGAAGATTTCCATGTGCATGGAGGGCAGGGGGAAGGAAGCATTTTGTTTCCCATCAGTTTGATGCAAATTTAAACATTTCGGCATGTTCTAGTGAAGCAGAGTGATTTGCTAAAGAGTCATTTCAATATTGAATTACACCTCCTGCAATGCTCCAGTGCTTTCCAAGAACAGTAGCTCAGGTGCTCAGATCCCCACTTTTTTTCCCCTAAAGGCTGCAGTCCTCGATGAAACTACTTTTCCCACTATGCACTGCAGTTCCCCTCTCTCCACTATGCACAATACACTTGTGCCTCAACATTACTACACTGATTTTCTTTTCCCCATTCTGAAACTTATCTCAGAACCATAGAATCGTTTAGGTTGGAAAAGACCTTTAAGATCATCAAGCCCATCTGTTCCCCTAACCCTGCCATCCCACCATTAAACCATGTCCCTAAGCACCTCATCTGCCTGGCTTTGAAATACCTCCAGGGATGGGGACTTGACCCCTTTCCTGGGCAGCCCATTCCAGTGCTTGACAACCCTTCCAGTGAAAAAATTTTTCCTGAAGTCCAACCTAAACCTGCCCTAGCACAGCTTGAGGCCATTTCCCCTCATTCTATTGCCCCTTACCTGGGAGAAGAGGCCAACACCCACCTTGCTACACCCTCCTGTCAGGTAGCAACCTCCTTTCAAGTCAGCAAGTTGTTATGTCCCTCTACACACATGTAGCACACACAGACCCTAATCAGAGGCTATGGCTCTATTTTCACACTTGATAAAAATGAAGGCTGGGCTCAAATCTGGTGTATGTGTGTGCCAGTGACTACCTGTTCGGTCGCAGCAGCATATAGAATAGAATCATAGAATCATAGAATGTTTCGGGTTGGAAGGGACCACTAGTGGTCATCTAGTCCAACCCCCCTGCAGTGAGCAGGGACACTGCTAACTAGATCAGATTGCTCAGAGCCCCATCCAACCTGGCCTTGAATGTTTCCAGGGATGGGGCCTCCACTACCTCTCTGGGCAACCTGTTCCAGTGTTTTACCACTCTCATTGTAAAAAATTTCTTCCTTACCTCTAGCCTGAACCTACCCTGTTCTAGTTTAAAACCATTTCCCCTTGTCCTAACACAGCTGGCCCTATGAAAAAGACGTTCCCCATCTTTCCGCAGCCAATTTCTGAAGGCACCCTCCTGCGCTCAGAAGAGGAGGTACTCGTTTTGGCATTTCCAAGAGCACCCAAGACAACCTCTACTCCCTTCACCAGCACCAGTTTCTCCCCCCCCCTGCTGCCAACCAAATAGCCCAGCAATAAAATGCCTACGGAGGGAAAATTTTTGGTGTGTGCATGCCAGAGAAACACCCAGACCCTAATTGCTTTTTGCTAATTAACTGAGTTATTGTTTGTCCCTTAGGTGTGAAACGTAGTCCCTCAGAGATGGCAGAGGGTGATGTTGACGTTGCAAATACCCGTGGTCCATATTACATAAACAATCTGAGTTATTCAGAGGAAGATTTTGACAAACTGGTGAACCTAAGTTACTACAACGTCCAGAACAACAAAGATTTGATTCTTCAGGCCTTGCGTACTGCCGTGGAGCGGAAAAAGCAGCATAAGAGCAAGCAGCCACTGCGAAAACCACCCAGTGGGGATGGTGTGTCTGTGCCTGATAGAGAGGGAATGCAGCATTTGGCCAACTGCCCAGCACTAGGGAATATGAAATAAAACATCTATGAATCCTGCTAATGAAGAAAGAAAGGAATTTGATTAGGAAGTGAAGAAAAGGACCATCCAGCCAGTTCCTTATCCACCGAACAGTCCACCCATCAAATCCATAGCTCTCCAATTTAGAGAGAAGGATGTTGTGGGGGACCGTGTCAAAGGCTTTGCAGAAGTCCAGATAGATGATGTCTGTTGGTTTTCCCTTGTCCACTGATGCTGTCACACCATCATAGAAAGTTACTAGGTTCGTCAGGCAGGACTTGCCCTTGGTGAAGCCATGCTGGCTATCTCAAATCCACTCCCTGACAGAGCTGAGGCTGACAGGTCGATCATTCCCAGGGTCTTCCTTTCTACCCTTTTTGAAAATGGGTACGTTTCCCTTTTTCCAGTCACCAGGGACTTCACCTGACTGCCATGACTTTTCAAATATCATGGAGAGGGGCTTGGCGACTACATCAGCCAATTCCCTCAGGACTCTGGGATGCATCTCATCAGGGCCCATGGACTTATGTGCATTCAGGTTTCGCAGGAGGTCACAAACCTGATCTTCTCCTGCAGCAGGAGGGGTTTTGCCCTCCCGGTGCCCCTCATGCCATCCATCAACTCGGGAGGGGTGAGGAGAGAGGTTGCCAGTGAAGACTGAGGCAAAAAAAGGTGTTGAGTACCTCAGCCTTCTCCTCATCTGCTGTTACCAGCTTGCCCATCTCGCTCATCAGCGGGGGTACGCTTTCTTTAACCATCCTTTTCCAGCTGATATACCTGTAGAATCCCTTTTTATTATTCTTTGCATCCCTAGCCAAGTTTAGCTCCAGCTGCGAAAAGAAACTGGTTCCTTTAGCAGTTCAAGCTCTGCAATTCCAGCTGCCAGAAACATAAGGGATTGAAAGGAAGAAAGCGGTCAGGAAAAGGTGTTTTATAGCTTTACCCGCACACGCAGCATCTGGCTTTGCTTCCTGGCAATCAGGCCCACCCCAGTGTTTCCGTTATTGCCTCTTTCAGTGTCCATGATCCCCCTTCCCAGTGAAGGGAAGGAAAACCTGCTCCTTCTGGTGGCTTCATCCCCCACAGTGAAGGGCTCCAACTCTGTAACCAGAACCCCTGAAGTTACCTGACACACAGCAAGGAAATGCCCAAATCCACTTTTTACTGTACCACAGCACTAGAAAGGAAGGGCTGACTACATACAGCACAGACCTGTTGTGCCACTAGATGGCTGTAACATCTAAAAGCTCATTAGGAAATGTCCATGCCATGGCATCTTGATTAATCACTTCACTCCCTTACTCCATCATGGGAGTACCATCTCCTCTTTCCTAACACCGTTTACGGTTCACTTATGTCTCCTAACTTGAGGGCTGGTTACAAAGCAAACGTACCTTCTCCCTGACTCCATAGTCCAGTCAAGAGAGCCAACGTGACCAGCAGACACCATCTTGCTTAAGCATGGCTCACGGATTCTGCAGGCATCAAATCAGCCTGTCTGTTAGTTCATAAACCTGGATTGCTTCCGCCTCCACGCAACCCCATATGGTCTTTGTTCTCAGACAAGCTTGTTCAGGGTACTTTCTGACTATAGCATTGTTCCTGGCCATACTCTGTCTAATCAAGAAATGGGGACTCCGTGGTTTCCTCATGGAGACTCTTTGGCAGGCTAGTAAGGTACAGTGCCATCAGCTTTTCCCTGATGTTCAGACTAGGTTTCCCCTTTGATTTAAATCTATTATTTGTACTACCACTCTTTTGCTATCACACTGAATAAAATGTCTCTCCCAAACCAATAACAGCCAGAAGAAAAATCTAATAATAAATTGTATAATAGTACTTGACATTTTCTATGCTGGGACAAAGCCAGACCCCCATCCCTCTGAGCAATGCGGGGAAAGGCTGGGTGATCCTGACATCTAAGTTTCAAACCTCTCCATCTCTCCCAAATGAAGGAATTAGATGCTTTTATATGGTCCCAGTTACAAAGGAATCAGATAATAGGGTCTAATGACCCCTCTGAGCCTTAATGTCAGTGATGCCTTTGGGTATGTTTTTAAATAAAATGCAAAACCCATGAAAAACCTAATCCCTCACCTCCAAACCCTCTTGTGCTTACTCGGCTGCATCAGTCCAGATCTGCCACGATAGCTTGGGGCAACATTTTGAGTTTCTTCCTACTTATGAGAGATCTATGTGTATGATAAAATACACTTTAAAAGTGTGTTGTAAAGCTGGTTGCTTAGATTCATTAAACACCAGGGTTCATGTCATCTTTGATAATGTTTTATACTCAGCGTTTTCATATGCCTTTTATTTACATTTCTAAGCATGCTATAAATATCTATTATAAGTATACAGAGGGCTGGCAGACCAGCTTTCACCCGCAGGCCTCTTGCCCCTGTGGAAGTCATTCTTCCCAAAGGACAGCCTGACATTCTGGGCAATGCACAAGACATTTTTATTTGATGTATCATCAGTTTGTGTTGGTTTTGGCTTTTACTTTGCCTTATTTTCAGCTTGTAATTGTGGCAGCAATTTTTTCATGTTGTTTAATAAATCTTTCAAAGGAGTCTGTCCATGCTGCCTTTCATCAGGGCAAAGTGTCCAAATTGAAATTGTGCCTACAAAAAAAAAAAACGTTGATCAACACTTTTGGAAAGATGCATACCTTAATATCTAAATCTATTACCAGCTTGTAGTCAGAAATAGCCACCTGAAGTGAGTAGCTGCCTAAAAAGATTTGAACTGGAGTGTAAAATCCAGGCATATTTCTAGAGTCAGAATGATACTACAATCATGAGACAGCCAATTATAAAAATTCCAGTCTGATAAAAGGGGTTTCCTTTCAGTATGGCTGGTTATGGCCAAAGAAGGAAAAGGTAGTTAGCAATCAAGTGTTTTCCCAAAAATTTTCACTTTCATAGGTGGTGTTGCATTAGTGGGCTACCTCACACACACAACATGACCAATGTCACAAAAACCTAACCTGAGACTAGCTGTAGGTCTAGCATCACCACAGGTAATTTAGAAAACACATTGGAAAAAAAAAATTCAAGTTGTCAAATGCCGACAAAACAGTTTGCAAAGGCAGGGTGAAAAAAGTGAGACATTTTAATAACCATTAATCAGGTGACATCTTAATTCAAATCATGACAGTTACTGAGGTCTTGAGTATTTGGAAACAGACCTTTCAGGAAAAAGATCAAAGGATATGGAAAACAAAATTCACACTCAGAAGTTCTAGATCTTCAAAAGACATATACCATTTAAAATAGACTAAGATGTTAAGCTACTGTCTCACCATTTGTTAGAAACTAATTTACCAAGTTTTCAATTACTAGTTTTATAATATATGTTGAAACTACATGTTACATAATTATAGCAAAACTAGGTCTCTCCGTGTACAACTTAAACCCTACAGTTGCAGTCCAGCTCTGTTTTCCAGTCATCACTGACATTTCTAAATTATTTCTCTTATTTTAGAAAGTTATTAGACAAAACCAGTTTTCCTGTATATGTTATTGTGCTCCATGCTTAATACTATGCAAGAAAACAATCTTTCATAAACATATGTCAAACTGTGTTGGAGTGTAAATTTAAGTTACATGTAACAATTACCCCAAAGTGTAAATAAAGTTTGGTTTTGATAAGCAAGTTACCCGTGCAATTGTGCCTATGTCTTTTCCCAATCACAAGTTTGTATTTATTCTCAATTTCTTCACAAGAAATGAGAGAATTGTCCCACATAGGTTTAAAGTTTCTAGATCTTTTGCCTATCACCAGATGCTGAAGATAGTGGGGTTCATTTCAAAAACCACAGCACAAATTTAGAAGTCCTGGATGTTTCAGCTTCTCAAGCTATTCCATTTCTCATAAGGCTAAGACTCTACTACAAAATATCCTAAGCAGTTTACTGCACAAGAATATTAAACCATAACTGATAAGTGTTAACAGTTACAAACAGTAAATCTCGTCTTACCTATCACTATAGTCAGATCCCCACACCTACTGTGTGGGCATCTTAAAAAAAAAAGCACTAAAAGCCACATAAGTGCTGGTAACAAGTTTAGTTTTCCAAATAACTGATTTGCCCAGCAGGCACAAAGGATGCTTATACTCTCTGACAGAAAGACCACTAATAAACCAGCCACTGGAGTATTAGATAGAGCATCCAAAGCCAAGATTCTGGCCTTAGTTAGGCTTGCCTTGATAGTCTTATTTCTGAAATAAGGATGGAAGTGCTCACCTCCTGCACAGCATTGACTTAGATTTCAGCAGTTCCCTGGAAGTTTCTGGGGACAGATATCTGAACAAAACACATTCAGAAAGACATTTAGTATTTTCTTATATTTCTTTGGAATTTTACTCTTTCTGGGCAAGATATCCATTCAGATAACTTAAAACATGAGATAAGCCATACACTTAGAGCCTAGCAAGAAAAAAGAATACAGAAGAAAACTAGGAAAATGCCAACAAATTAGCGACTATTTAAATACTGAATAAATTCTTCCTTTGTTCAGGAAGCGTCTGTCCAACGGAAACTCTACTGTTCAAAATTGGTGTCATCTTGAATGCCAAAAAGGGAAGAAAAAGTCATTTATAAAACAATTAGAAATAAGGTTTCAGCCTTGGGGGTCTTCCTCAGGGCATGGTGAAACTAGGACACAGCAAAACTAAACAACATCCTGTTCTTCTTTAGCCTAAGGAAGGCCCCATGGCCAAAATGCCTTCTCTAATCTAATTTTGTGCTTTTGACAAAAAGGTTGACCCTTCCCCCTGCTAATTACTGCTCTGCAACTTGTGATATATTGCACCAAGTTTGTCCCTTCATTTTTAGAGGTCACGCAAAATATAAAGCATTTATCCAAGCCATCTTCAAATCCCACACCTTCATTTATGTCTGGAACGAACAACTTTGAAATGCTCACTTTGGGAGAAGAGAGAAGCTATATAACTCAATTCTCCATTGCCTTTCAGTTCTGCCGACATTAACTCTCCTGGGCAGGAGGACGAAATGCTACCGTTCCAATCTGGTAGGAGTTTGCATAACTGGATAAGACCAGCTAAAGTGCAAAGCAATGGCGAATAGGACCCAGCAATTTGAAGATGTCACCTGTAAGAAGAAAGAATGGTTTCTGTCACACAAGTTTATTGCAGCCCACAAATGACTACAGTAACTGTGGGCATATAATATGATGTGCAAGGTTTTTATGAATGGGACCCTTGTGGCTTCTTGTCAGAATTGAATCTGAAGTGATGACAGGACATTTGTAAGAAGTCTTTCCTGGGATGCTGAAGGACTTCCATAAGGAATCATCTTGAAGATTGGGCTCTTGAGGCCTTCAGTCAAGAGGAGTCCTTCCAAAAAGCATTGAAGGTTTTTGGTAAGGAGTGACACAGGTAGATACCCTCAGAAATAATGAGGGAGCTGAACTGCTGGGTTTGAGCTCTTTGCATATCCCAAAGTTACAGGAGAGAAGCATACAGGGTCGGTGACTGGTCAGTCTGCAGGTTGGGGGAAAAAACAAGAAAGCCCACCCGTTCATACTGTTGCTACTAATGTTATCACTGCCAAAAATATGACAATCCCTCTGCTGAGGGATTAATGTGACTCACCAAGTACATTAACAGTTGGCATAATTTCCCCCTATTTGCAAGTTTTCAAAAGATTACAAAAAGAAACTGAGGAGGCTACAGAGGGCCTCTTCTACCAGTTCGGCATTGCTGAGAATGAGTAAATCTACAGAGTGTAGTTTACATCTGCTCAGCTCCCGTTCACACATACAAAGAGACTTCAACATAGCAAACTCCACTAAGCCTTCAGCTGTGGTTACACAGCAGCCGTCTGCCCTAGTCCCTTACTCCCAAACTGGGGAAGCAGCTACTATGGCTTGAGAGGTCCCAGTACTGAAGAGCCAGTGGTCACACACATTCGGGGATGCAACTGATGAGTGCCTTAGCTTAGACAAAGGTATTGATACACTTGTATGTTTATCATCATGGAGTTTTTAAACAAGAATTAAGAAGGGAGTCCATAATAAGTTCTAGTATTGCAATATTCAGTGGTCCACACTGCTCCAAAAAGCTAGTAAGCATCTGTAATGTGTCTGTAGAACTCTGCTAGTAACCTGGAACACAAAAAAAAGCCTACATTCCAATTTACCAGAAATATGGTCATAGGTAGAAACACTGCCAAATCAAAAAGCATAAAAGCATGAAAAATTATGAAGAACATTCTCCTTGCCCTTGGTCTGGGTGTTGGAGCAGAGCACCTGGCAACAGAGCCTCCCACAAATCAGGTAATTTATCCTACAGAGGCTTCAGCATGAGCTGCTTCAGCTCAAATTAGCCAGCTGCAACCTACCTGGTCCCATGAAGTGCTATTCATCTCTCAGTCAGGTATCTCCAAAATGCACTTGATGCTTTTTTGCTCAACCAAGTTTGGGGTTTTTTTGTTTGTGGGTTGGTTGGTTTGGGTGGGGTTTTTTCTCTGTTTTTTGTTTTGTTTTGGCTTTGTTTTGGGTTTTTTCCCCAAAACTGTGATGAGGAAAGGATCCTCTGGGCCTGCCTTCCTACTCACCCCCTCTGCACCTTTACACTACTTTGGCTAGTCACCATTTGACTTCATGCTCAATGTCGGCATGACAGCATCCCTGTTTCCAAATTTGTCTATACTTGACCTTGTTGGAAGCTGTACACCACCCCATTTTCTTGAAAATGGGTTTATTATAAAAATAAGCAAAGGATGACCCTGTAAGAAAGGCCCTGTTTTAAAAACCAGTGAAAATGAAAGTTGTTCCTGCTTCCACTGATGAAATTGGTGTAAACCTGGTCAGATATATTCCAAGTCTATAAAATTACTATAACATTTGCCACTATCACAGGGAGGTCTGATGACATGCTCATTAGTGTTCCTAGAGCAATTAGACTTGGGATGAGAGACTACAATAAGAAAACAAAGCGACATCTCAAGTGGATATATTTCTGCTGTGCCTCAGAGCAGCTGAAGCAGAGCAACACCCACAGGGGATTCAGACTTGTCGGGGGGAGGCAATGAGAGAATGCGGCTAAAAAAACAACAAAAAACCACAAAACAGAAAGCAAGTTAGGTCTCTGCCATTAGAGGGAACAAAAAATCCCTCACCTTTACAATAACAACATGTGCCTTGATATTAGCCCTGGGAATGCCAGTGAAACTATGGGCTGTCACTTATTTTCCAAAATGTTCACATAGCTAACATGCTCTCTCTTCCCCCTCACTCTGAAAGAAACACTGGGGTTTCAGGCAAGAAACACACTGTCTAAGGCACTGAAGAGGCAGCACTGCGGGGCAGCCATCAGTCAACCTTGCTGCATGTGACTCAAACCCACCCTGGCCCTTTCGCTGCATTAGGCACGGTTTTCACCCAGTGCTGTATCTGCTGGGGAGAGCTGCACATCACCGGTCCTTTCTAACTGGCCTCATAACAGAGGCAGAGCGCTCTTACCATAGCATCTCCACTACCACATGACTATTGAGAGCACATGCCTGATTTGATTTTAAATACAAAGCACGTTCCCTTTAATTGAAACTTTGTGCATGAAAAGTTTATTAAGTTAGACAGTGATGCCTCAGAGAAGCAGTGGTAGAAATTGCCCTCAGGCTGATCCTTCCTAGCCTGCCATTAGGTGCTGTTGCACTTAATTGTTGGTGAAGGCAACTTAGTGCTTGATCACATTACTTCCACGTTAAACCTTTCCTTTGACACAGGTTCTTTGTTAGAGGTAGATCCTTCAAATATACTTGCACAGACAGAAGTATCTTAAAACCAAGAGGAGCTTTACATGTAGAGGAACTTACCAATATTAAGAGGTCTGCAACTCACAGAGGACTGCAAGATTAAAGCCAGGAGAATTCATCAAACAGTCATTAATGTAAAAAGTATATTTTGTATTTTTTTCCCCACACCTTTTCACAGCACAATCTTTAGAAAGACCCATTCCCTATGCCTAAAAGACGTGGACTAATAACTGACCGGGAGCATCAAGTTTAACAACCCTTAAAAATTGTAAAATGTTCAAGGACTTTCTAGTGGATGCTGAAAAAGCCACAATTACACAAACAATAACTAAAAAGAACAATATGCTGGCCAAAAAATATTCCTATTTAAAAGAAGATAGAAAAGCAATATTAAAAAGTTTAAAAAAACTGATAAGAGGCTAATGGAATAAACAGAATATCAACAAGTAATAACTAAGCAATGTATTAAAAAAACCACCAAAACCCCACTACGCAAGCATATGTTTGTTGCTAAATGCAGACATTAAAACTATACATGAAAATGCTGAAAAGAAAGGAATGTTTCATGTATGCTTTTTGTCCATATTGAAACAAACCCACCAATGTATATCTGCATTCCCTCCATGCTACAGCTAGAGCTGTGGCTCTACTTGGTTTGTCAGATGACTTCTCATCAAGCAACTAAGTTGTCTGCATTATCTTCATCTGTCTGCCAAAGGTAAAAGAAAAATTAAAACAGGTCAAGATAACAGAGACCAAAGAGATTTAAAGGAACTAGTGGACTGTTAACTTTTTAATACACCATGGCAAACCACCTCGTAAATGCCAAAAGTTGCAGGATTGCCAACATAATTTTAATTTGAAAAGAGTTAAGGGTGACTCCAGAGAACTGTGGACCCATTAGCCTAGTCTTAATAACTGGCAAAATAATAAAAGATTTATTCATGAACTATCAACAAAAAAATTGCAGACTAGAACTACAATTATGATACTTCATGGAAAATCAGTTTAAACAAACCCCGCTTATCTTTTTTTGGCAGGATTACAAGTCTGATTGATAGAGGCAGCTGTGATAATAAAGCAGACTTGGACTTCTCCAAGATTTGTGACTCAACTGTACCTAAATTCTTACTTAAAGACCTATATTCTAGTAACCAAATGGATTAAATAAGTGGTTCACTGACTGACCTCAAACTGTAGCTGTTAACAAAGAGCTACCAGGGAATACAGCAGTTGCACTGAGATTGGATTTCAGTCCAGCCCTGCTCACTATTCTGTAGAAGATGAAGGTGGTAGTGAAACTTATTGTCAATAAAGTTAACAGATGACAAAGACTGGAGTAGTGGAAAGTTCTGGGGTTTTGACAGCTCGTATCAGTAGTGACAAGATATCATTAAAACAAAGCGTGAGTTATGCAGGGCAAAACACTTCTAAAGAAATTTATTCCTCATACAGGCTCACCTCCCATGCAGCCATTCAGCCTGCATCCAGGCATTCTTGCAATTAAATCTTACGCCTCTTGGTTCTGGGCTGTGAGTCTCTCTCCAGCCAGGGCAGAACTGCTGGCAATTTATGGGACTTTCCAGCAACACTCCCAGTAAATGAGGGCAAAATGAGTTAATGCCTGAGAGAAGAATCCCAGCAGACTATCCTAAACTATGAATTATCCTGCTTTTGAGAATTAATGCATTCATTGCTTGCTTGTTTAATGCATGCTCATACAATCCTGTGCCCCCTCCCACAGTCTCTGACTAGTACTGGTAATTAGCAAGATGGAAGTAATGCAAAATAAGATTTACTGACAGTCCCTGAAGTTTTAATATTTGGTTCAAATCCACATCTCACAAGCCGAATGAAGTGTCAGCGAGGTTGAAAGCAGCTTGTTCAGTAATAGACATAAAGCTGGATGTAAACAAGTGACTTACGACTGCAACATGGGTAATTAGATTCCGCTTCAAGTTCATGTTTTAGCTTTTTGCACAACACTTTTCCTATGCAACCAAACCAGGCTGAGGGACCTGGGTGTCCGCAGGAGGCAGGTTGCAGTCTGGCCGGTATGTCCTGCCAGGTCCTTCATTTAAACATTTTCTGATCCAATGCAGACAGGAATTAAATACAGCTGCTCTTCTGGTGAGTCTTAGACTCATAAATGAATGTTTAAATGGTCTAATGGAGTACCATATTTAAGATATACCAGGTTAGATGTCCCCACGGCTTTGTGTAGCAGCATGCAGACACTAGCCCCTGGCAGCAAGACAGCCAGCTCAGTTAGGAGTGTGCTGACACTGCTTTTATACTGCTCCTCCTTCTAGAAAGTGGTCTGAGATACTATTGTAAACTGTAACCTAAGATGTACAAGATCAACTTTTTATTCCAATGCACTGAGCACAAGACCAGGAATTTCGTTTCCTTGGCCTATTAAATAGTTTAGACATTATGCCATAATAGCTTTTTGTGATCATTTAAGAACATAACTTAGTATTTCCAAATTTCTCCCCTCAATATTTCCCTCTAGAAAGAAAGAATAATTGCTTTTCTTTTACGCAAATCTCATCACTACTTTTGCCATGCTTGAAAGACATAAAATTGCCCAGTGTCAGTGCTGTTCCATACATACCTTAAACTGACTAAACTTCCCTGGATTTTATTGCAGGTAAGAAATGCTATTGCTCTGCTACCTTCTTCTGCTGTATTCAGTCACAACAATTCACAGCATTGCTGTAAACAGCAGGTGCTGATCTTTTATTCCCATAGTAGAACAAAGCGATGGTACACACACCAGCACCGACCAGTCACAAGGTACCAGCGTGCCTGCTCTCACCACAGGGCTCTCACTGGGAGCTGCCCTCACCCTATTAACAGCAAGTCAGCTATCTCTCCTTGCCCGTTTTATATCACAGGGCTTGGACCAGTCATCCAGCCTGCTGTCCTTTTCCTCAAAGTAAAGTCCTTCTAGGTATCAGCCTCACCTCTAATTATATGCAGTCAAAATTGGAAGAAACTTTGAGGGGCACTGGACGAGACCACGGGATGTTAGGGAGCTGGGACCAGTAGATCTCCTTGTGCTTGAGGCCCATGTCTGGGTGGGCAAGCTCTGCAAAGGGAAGCAAAGAGCTTCCAGAGTCAGGCTCAACTGCTGCCAGAGGCTGAGGGGAGTTTTCAATAGAAGTGGCTTGCAGATACAAGTTTGAAGGTGATATCTATCAAGAACAGCGCACTCTAAGATTCCAGGCTTGCATGCGCTGATTTACCTTGGACAGAGTAATGATAAATAAGAAGCAGGTAAATTCATTTGTTGCTGCACATGGAAAGCATTTATACTTTATAATGAGCAATTATTAGAAATAGATAAAATCTGCTGAGAAGGGTCCTCTCTGACAGCACACTGCCTTTCCTCCAAATACCTGTGTGTTGACAGCTTTTATAGCTTATCCTAAAGTCTGTGTAGATAAGGCTAACATCTGCGGCAACACAGTGCCCAATCCTTTTTGAGCAAGCTATTTAGTTTGCTAACATACTGCAAGGAGTTCCACCAGCCATTTTGCTACACAGTTCCTTGGATTATGGGAATTTTTTTTTATTATTTTTTTTAGCGCAAAGGCAAAACTGCAACAGAGTCAGTTTGCAGTTCCACAACTGCTCGAGCAAAGCTTTACATGGCACCATCTTAGCCAAACATAACCCATTTTCCAAAACACGCTCACCTTTGACTGACGCAACTCTGGATTTCCTTAAGCCTACACCCTTATGAAGGAGAGGGCAGGTAGGTAAGATGACTTCAAGGAGAAGGAACTGCTGAAACCGTCACTAAGGTCCCCATAAATATTCCCCATGGACCTCATTACACATTTGAGCAAACATTACCTTCACTCACACAGCTAAATTTCCTGTTTGCTTGGCTGATCAATTCCTCATCAAATTTTAATGTGGGGTTCAGGCCGTCTGTGGTGTTTTAATTAGCCCTAAGATTGCACAGCATTGGAGGCAAAGCTAAGAACCATTGAAGTCCCCTCCGCCTAGATATAAAGGCAGAAGGGGGTTGGGGAAGAGGAGAAAATGAAGAGGCCGAGAACTAATTAGCTCTTGTTACTAGGTTAAGTCTGCTCTCTAGTGGTCACATCACAGAGCGAATACAGCATATAAAAAGCCTACGGAAAACGATATCTTAAACCGTGGCTGAATTCTGCTCCACCAAATATGAGAAAAAATATATGCAATACATATCATGCTTACCCCTGCTGCTGCAACTTCCAGCATTTCTTTCCGCACAAAGAGTCTTGCTTTCTTCCCCCCCACTCCAGAATTTTGTATACTTTTATCGGTGCTGTCAGTTTTGGCACAAGAGGAGAGTGCAATGAATGGCGGCTATTTAAAATCAAACACACTTTGCTCCAATTAGCATGAACAGTTTTAAATGATGGAGAACACAATCTACATGCCCTGCTGTCCACAACCATGAACCACAAATGGCCACCTTCTGTCCAAGGCATTTTCCGGGAGTATTTTGACCTGCAGTCAGTTGCTGGCAAGCTTGAGAAGTTCTATGCGTTTTGCTCTCATTACATGCAAAGCTTTTCATTTAACTGAGTTTAATCTGCAGCCTTCTCTCTGGCAATGAAGACAGTCACATAATTTTGAACTGCCATACAAGCAGGATAAAGAAACCTAGTATTCCAGCAATATTGCTCCCACCCTCTTAATGTAAACAAGATATACCACAGCAACACTGAAATGTAAGCCTTAGATCAGCCAGCGGTCTTTCAATCAAGCAGCGCTGCTGCGTTTCAAAGCTTCCTGAAAAGAACCTGTACCTCCTCCCCCAAAAAAAAGCAGATGTACACTGCACCAAGGGTGTGCAAGAGCAAAGCAGTTTTCCTCACAGAACCATTAACAGGTCTATCGACCGACTCTGCTGTACAGCAAAAACCTGCTTTGCCCCAAACCCAGGGACTGGGGCACTTTCAGTCTCGACTTTGGGTAGCTTGATACTAACAATCTAGCTAAACTCCTCTGAAATCCACACAATTTTCATCCAGGCTGAAAAACTTTAAGTTATATCAAAATCTGTACAGCTTTATTAAAAAAAAAAAGCTGGAAAGAACTGAAAATGAAACAAATTCCTTCGTTCCTTTTGCTGGTCGGGAATGGCTGTCTTAAGTATTAGTCCGCACACTGCAAAAGTAATGTATGTATGTAAGACAACTACATATTTCACACAAACGGTAAACTACACCCAGCTCTGGTTTGCTAAAATCACAAGCTCTTTGAGATTGTATGAATAATATCAGCATCTGCACATGCACCTATTGACCACATCTGTAATCTCAGAGAGATTGCAGCATATAAAGCTGCCGGTGCTATAAGCAATAGCCAGTCAGTATCATTTACAGAACAGATACAAAAGTTACCCAGCAAGTGTACGTTTTCAGGCACAAAGTATGGATTTTAGCTGCATATATCCTTTAATAAACAGTAAGACGTTTGCCTTTATTTTGACAGACAGAAGATTTGCACTGCTACATGGAAAAGAGCAGAATAAATAGTTAACCTGAGTCTAACCTCCCTGCTTGAAACCTAGATGCACTTAATTTCGCAAGTACAAATTAATTAGTATTATTAAAATACCACTTAGCACCAAGTACAGGCGAACTGCTACTATTTAAAAAACACATTAGCTGGTCATCATAATCACTGTGTCTCACAAGGCCTGGACCAGCTAACTCTCTTCTGGCCTACACCAGGACCATGGTAAGAGATCTCTTTTTCCAGCTAGTTCTGGGGTCTAAACAGGAGCAGAATTTGATCCCATACACTAATACAAAACCTCATCAGTTTGGAAAAAAAAACAGAATCAAAGGAATATCACCTTATATATGGTTAGAAAAAAAATGAGATAGAAACATTTAACCAGAGTTAATTTATGAGACAAACAGGTATTTTTATAAGCAAATGCAACAGTTCTAATTCTTTGCAATGCTTCCAACACCTTTATTGGTTACAAATTACGTCAAGCAGTAGCAGCACCTTTATCTTGTTTCTCTTCCAGCTTTCACAGATAACATTCATCTGTATTTATTTGCATTTTGTTCCTTGCAAATAAAAAACAGCTCTTCCCAGGCTTTAGCCATTTTGTTTAAAAACAAAAACCTAAAACAACCCACATGCAGTAAATCAATACAACCGTATTAGCTCCAATACTCATGAGTAACCAAGTGGGGTGAATTCCACTGAGTCCACCAATAAACTTTTATCCTCACATCAGCGAGAGTCTTTCATCTCAAAGCATTCTACAAGCCAGACCACATCTCTGAAGATTTCAAAACCTGCACTTTGCAGGCACAAGCATTCCTCCCCCACAGCTCTCAGAGGGCAGGATTTGGCCCCTTATCTGCTGCTTTGTTCACACCTCAAATGCCACCACAGCTGCTGTACATCAACACTCAATAACAGTTTAAGGCAAGGATGTTCAAATACAGAATCCCATCAACACTGAAAAGGCAGAATGGTTTGAGGGTTTTTACTTGGTGGGTAAGGGGCAATGCCCAGCCTCTTGCAAATAATCCTATGGGATGCTTAACGGCTTTAGTCCCATGCCTTTTGCCAGTTATGTGATCAGAATCAATTTGCCACCGATGTCGGAATTATTAATATTGATAAATGCAATACAGACAGCATTAGCTGCCACTGTGCTCTAGCACTGCAAATACTTAACACAGAGAAGCAGCTCCTTCCTCCAGCTCAGACTTCAGGTGATGGCAGAACAACCGAGGTTAGGCTCAGCCCCATGAACCCAGAACAACCATAAGGCTAACATAGGTGTCATTTACCGCAGGCAGCTTTCATTTCCAAAGGGTTTCCACTGTCAAGAGTTCTCCCCGAATCAATGTTATCAATCCCACTTGTAATTTTACAAACTTCAAAGGGTTAAGACAGCAAGCACATTTATTGACTGGTGCTTCTTGGTGGGTTCAGTAAAGCATGACTGATTAGAGCCCAGTTCTAAAGAGCCCAGCTTTGTGAGGCTGGAATAAATGGGAGTCTGTCAATAACTCAGATCCAGGCATATTGACATAGTTTACAGCCTCAATAGGCAATTAACACTTTACAGTGGATATTACCCAGTGGCCTCCCCATGTTTTACTGCACATTTTCTGCCGTCAGCTGCAATATTGAAGGTTTGGAATAAAAATGATATTGGACAGACAGCACCTTTGTTCAGCTGCACAGAAATTTCTTCAACATCTGGGAGAGATCACAGTTTCGTTCCTCTTTATTCACTCTCTCACACCCCTTCTCTCACTTTCTCTGTCATTTACAGTTTCTGCCTGCATTGGTAGACTCAAGAAACTCTCTTAACTCAGTAATTAAATCTGTTACATGCCAAAACTCTCTAGGGAAACCCCGAAAGAGTGACAACCCCAGCCTTTTCTCCTACCATGGGAGAGGCTGAGTAAGTTCACAAATTAATGCCTCTTTGGCAGACAAATCATACTGACAAATAACCAACATTCAACCAGGAGCATTTAAAGCAGAAATAGCTGAAAAAAGTTACATTCAGCTCCCAGTCATCTCTTGTAACCAGGTCCAAGCCCATATCCCACGCTGATCAAGACAGAATTGCAATACAGCTGCTTACTAGTTGCACACTCATAGAAAAAGAGGGAGAAAAAATCCACAAGAAGGTGGATTCTTTCTCAGTTTTCAATCTATTTAGCGCTAGTGAAATATGCTGGCTTGGCATTATTGACACCACCATCATAGTTGTTTAGTTCAGTCCTTTTGCACTAGATTCACCAACGGACAAAGTCCTGAAAATCAACTGAGAATCCCATCCCATGTTCACCAGGGCTGGCACACACAGAGACATCTGCCCTAGCAGGAGATAGCCAGAGAGGCCAAACAAGAAAGCAGAATCAAAGCAGATTCACGACATTTTGCATGACCAACCCATAAAGAACTCTTCCCTCTTGTTAGCAATGAAGAAAATATTACTTACCCCAAAACAAAACATTTGAGAGAAAACCTTAACAACCCCCCAGCACCCTACTTATAAGCCAGAAGAGAGTGCTGGGAGCAGAAACAGTAATTTACAAAATGGATTCAGCTGCTTCTTGTTGCCCTACTCTGAGAGGAAGCTGCAAAGCAGCATGCCAGGAGAAGACCCTGAACTAAGAGCTCCACCTGGCAGAAATGAGGCAATTAACGGGAAGGGATGAAAAAGGAGGCGCTGGGGGGGGGGCAGTTTTTCAGCCAACAGCTCTCAATACCTGCAACTCATGGAGAGGCTTGGAATAGGCAACATCAGCTGCAATTTAGAGCACGTTTTGCTGCCTTGCTATGTTATTCAGCATGAACTCTTTCTGCTTTAAATATGAGAGTAGCCCTGAAGTTACTCCTGTGGTCTGTGGTGTTTCGGTGCATGTTGTAAGATAGCAAGCTGCCTTTTCCCAGGTGTGCTCCTCCATGAGGAGATTGCAGCATTTTTTAAGGCTTACACATGGGGGTGAGAATGAAGAGGAGTTTATTCTTTAAGACTACACAAAGTTACAGGCTCTGAATGAAAGAGAAAGTGCCTCATCATTGATTCATACAAAGGCTCAAGTGAAATTACACGAAGATGTAACACAAGCCATAGAATTCCCACAGGCACCATTTTCAGCAAGAAAAGGAAATCATTTTCTCTATCTTATGTCTTGCAGAGGATTCTCCCTCTTGCCTTCCTTTTTCTTTTAAGGGAGGAAAACTGTAGATCACAGATTACATGGCTGTGAGGGGTGATAGGGAATTGATCTTCATTTATCCTGTGTCCAGTAGCAAAAGACACCAGTGGAATTTTCCAAGAACAGGCAAGATACAAAACCAGTTCCTCAATTGCCAATATTTCACTTACCTGAAAAATATGGAAGACTTGTAAACTATTTTAAAATAAGTCATATATTTTGCTCCTCACTTCTCTGACTAGTGAAATATTACATTGATTTTAACTTGCTTTGGACAGACTGAATTTATCAAATAATTAAAATTGATATCCTGTATTTACATGCATCAGATAGATTGGCAAATGGATTTGCCATCAGCAGCTCCCATTTACTTTTAGACTGGAGAATGTGGAATTATAACCTGTTTAATGGAAACCTCGGACAAGAATAATTAAAGACAAAGTTACCAGGTTTAAGAGGAGGAATGATACAATTTTCAAGGATGCCTGAAGTGCCATGGAGCCTTTAGTCCTGTATCAAAGGCTTTTTACGCACTCAGCATCTGTCAGTGACGCTTAAATACAGCGTTGCCCAGCTAAGCCTGGACAAGCTGGGTCCTGAGCCAGCACTAAGCTACAGCTGTGCTAATGAGGTACAGCATTGCAGCCATGCACCTCTGCTGCTCCTGGGAGCCGATACCTCTGTACGCTGCTGATCTATTTTGCGTGGCTGTTCCAGCTCACTCGGCAATAGCCCGGAGTCTAAGCAGGCTCTGCAGTGAATATGTTCAGGTATCAAAAATGTATAGCTCGCCTTTGAAAACAAAACAAACAAAACCCACTGGGCTTAAGTTCTGGAGTCTTCTGGACTCTGGAGTTCTGAGGATTTTACACCAGGGGTTATTTCAGTGAATATTTTTTTTTTTTTAAAAAACAGAGTAGAAAACCAGATTCATAGACCACTGGTAGAAGGGGAACTTTTTGCTGCCTCATTAAAGTCACATCTCTCCTGGTCACAAACCCCAGTTGCCTGAAAGAAAATAGATTAAAGACTAGGAGCAGGATTCAGAGCTGGATATATGTAACGGTGGGCTTTCCCCTTTGAATTTCCCTCAGGGAATAGAAATAGAAAGAGCATAGTTTTCTTCCCTCTCCCTGTCCCTCCATGTATGTGGAATGGAGTAGTAGAGACATAGTCTAAGAAATACAAATTAAGATGGTACCCTTCCTTGCTGAGAGAAGTCAGTGGGGAATGTTTCCTCCAGGAAAAAAAAAAAGTAAATCTTAAGTCACTTTTCCAAAGGAGAGAAAGATAAATAAGCAGAGTCCCAAAAATGAAACCAACCATTTCTGTCTGCCATTTCTATAAGCTCAAAAAAAACCAACCCTGGCAGCCTGTTCAGAGAGATGCAGCTGCAAGTTTGCTAAAGGAGACAAAGTACAACCTGTTCCTGAGTTGCTACTTGAAGAAAGCAATCACTTCATTTTACTGACGTACCAAAAATGAAATACATCCATAAGAACTATGTGAGCCATACACAAACAGCACTCTTTTCCCAAGCAGGCACAGTCCTGGAAGCCTTGATTCTGGACTTGAAATTACAAAGGCACCAAGAGGCAAAGGGGGTGTTAGGAAACAAAGTGAGTAGGGCACACACAAAAAAAAAAAAAAAAAAAAAAAAGGCACAAACACTAATAAAATCAATCCCCAAATGTTGCTATGTGTCTGCGCTGAGCTTCTTTCTTCTGTGGTCCCTTTTTTCTGAAAACAGGTGATGTCCCCATCCTGTCTTGCCGAGGCAGCCAGCCCAGTCTGGCAGCCTGAGCTGTGACCCTTGTGTGGTGTTCTGCCAGGCAAGTACATCTGGCAGCTCTTCTGATCTGAAGTCCTGTGGTTTCCTTTGTGATGTGGCAAAGCACATGGCCCCCAGTACATCTGTATAATTAATGTGAGGGGAAAATATAAGCAACAACAGAAAAAGAAAAAAAAAAAAAGAGCCCTCAAAGAACAGAAGCTGTTCAGGGTCAGCAGAAGGTCTGATAGCAAAAAGATGCAGCACAGAGCCATGAGTTTGCCTCCATACATTGGGGTATTTAGGAGATGAGAAGAGCTCTGATTGCACCATGTGCCACTGAACAAGTTCTCCATCTCTTGGAACATCTGTTTTACCAGTTTCTGATAGTTTGCAAGCCCTGCAGGGCAGGGTCTCCGTCTGTATTTACATATAAGGTCTCAGCTGGACCCCATAGCAATGTAGAAACAAGGACAAAATCATCATTTGTCTATCACAACCAGCAGGAGCTACCATGTCTGCAAAACTTTTTTAACACCATTTGTTGTGTTTTGCCATACTGAGGTTTTTGAACATTTTACTGAGGTAAGTGGCAGGCTGGGATAAAGGGGGCAAGTGTCCTGTAAAGGACAGCAAAACCTTCAGCTGCAGCAAGGGCCATGGCTCTTGAAGAGCAGAGCTGGCAAGCTGAGTTCCTTGCCACATGAAGCACCAAAAGCAAAACAGCAGTGACACTGAGCAAAGAGCACCCGCTCGGCGTGAGGCCCCCAGGAGGGAGTCACCACAGCAGGGGACAGGAACTCCGAAAGCCAGGGGGTCACTTCTCAGCCCTGTTCCACTCAGATCTTGGTTCTTTGCAATTGCACTGTTTGAAAAAAGGAGAAACAAAAATAAGCCTTTTTCTTTTAAAGGAGAAAGGGAAATCCTGAAATTCAAAGGAAACTTCTAATGTGATTTATAATATTTATAAAAGTCTGTTATCAGGGAAGTGTTGTATTAATTTCTTCCCCCCATGCACACTGAAGGTCATGGGTAAGGGATGAATTTCCATGTTTTATATTAGGAACACTCCTCTTCATAACCCCCTTGTGCCATCCTCCTTCATGGGCATTTCATTCATATTTGTAAAAGTCATTCCATTGCATCATTGCATTAATGAATACTTAACATGCTACCAAGTATTTTTTGGTAAGCCTTTATTTTAGATTTCCTATGATTATGAATTCATTTTACATTGGAAGCAATAGTCCCACTTCTAATGAATTCATCTGGTGTTAGCATGGCTCTTGCAAGTGTGTCCATAGGTGCTCAAGTGCAATTTAGCATTAGTTAAATGAGAGTTAATGGACACTAAAAGTGCCACTTATTTTCTAAGTGATCCATTAACACAAAAAGAAAAGGAAGACAAAAGCCAGCCAGCAGATTCCTTTTGCAAGATAACTCAAAGATCTGTTCTCCACATGTAAATTTTGTTTTGATACTAAGGGTGGCTTTAAAGCACTGGCTGAGTGGATGCATATTGGGGGTGTCAGAGTGCAAGAAGCTGATGTGAAAAAGGGTGAAAATTTGTACTGAAGACATTGGGGGGGGGGGAAGAGACAAGGCCAGGACAACAGGAAATTATTGCCTGATGCCAGACAGACAGACAGACGATGAGGCCACTGTTAAGCTAGCAGGTCTGAATGGGTGGTAAACACCAGTAGTTCATCTGTGACTACTCAGAAAAAGGTCTTATATGAGTTAGACTAGTTTTTACTTTAAGTACTGTTATCACTGCTCAACTGAGATAGTAATAAACACACAAGCCTATCTATGTTTTAGTTTCATCTTTCTCAAAACTGTCTTTAGCTATTTGAAATATCTCAGTATTAAATCAAAGTAGGTTTAAGGTTGTTAATAAAACACAATAATTTCAACTAGGTGAGGAAGAAGAAAGGATGCTTTTCCCTAGTATTCAAACTGAAGTGAATGCACAGAACACTGAGCCTTGTCAATTGTTTTAACAAGAAATAAATAACTGAAACAAATTTGATCACAGGGCACAAGCTTCTTCACTTAATATTCCATAATTTTTCTTCAGAAGGTGAGGCACAAGAAACCCAAACAACAAGTTCTGCAGCAAGGAAGCTCCAGGTGATACAGAACTTGTTTTAGTGAGCAACACTCTCAGCTCAATCTAAGAATTGTCCCAGCAAGAAGCATATGCCAAGTAGCCAAGTACTGCTACAAAATGGCATACATACTTAGAATAAGCCTCTTGCCAAAATTACTACACTTGCAGTTGTTTTTTTTTCTAAAATAAGATGCTAACATTTCCCCTCCACCCCAAACTGCAATTCATCATGTTGAATTCTCTAAAATTCAAGGAGTTTGTTCTGTTATACAGACATTTTCCAAGCTCTCAGTCCTGCATCAGGGCTTATAAACTACAGCACTCATTGGAGTCATGGAAACGCAGCACTAGGAGAGGATAAAGTAAGACCAGGGCCTATTTTATGAACTTAGCCTTAAAAACAGATGCCCTATAGCATTGTTCCATTTGGATGTGAAAGACAAGCTTAGGTGCAAACTGACATTATTTCCAAGCAGAGGAAAAAAACCCAGCATATACATAGAATCATAGAATCATATAATTGCTTAGGCTGGAAAAGACCTTTAAGATCATCAAGTCTAACCGTTACCCTAACCCTGCCATCTCACCACTAAACCCTGTCCCTAAGCACCTCATCTGCCCAGCTTTTAAATACCCCCAGGGATGGGGACTCAATCCCTTTCCTGGGCAGCCCATTCCAATGCTTGACAACCCTTTTGGTGAAAAAATTTTTCCTGAAGTCCAACCTAAACCTGCCCTGGTGCAACTTGAGGCCATTTCCCCTTGTCCTATTGCCCGTTATCTGCAAGCAGAGACTGACCCTCAGTCCCTCCCCCACTCCCCCCTCCTGTCAGGCAGTTGTAGGGAGTGATAAGAATCATAGAATCATAGAATGTTTTGGGCTGGAAGGGACCCCTAGAGGTCATCTAGTCCAACCCCCCTGCAGTAAGCAGGGACACCTCTAACTAGATCAGGTTGCTCAGAGCCCCATCCAACCTGGCCTTGATGTTTCCAGGGATGGGGCCTCCACCACCTCTCTGGGCAACCTGTTCCAGTGTTTCACCACCCTCATTGTAAAGAATTTCTTCCTTATAACCAGTCTAAACCTACCCTGTTTTAGTTTAAAACCATTACCCCTTGTCCTGTCACATGGTCTCCCCTCAGCCTCCTCTTCTCCAGGCTGAACACCCCCAGGTCCCTCAGCCGCTCCCCATCAGCCTTGGGCTCCAGACCCCTCACCAGCTTCGTTGCCCTTCTCTGGACATGTTCCAGCAACGCAATATATGTATATGCACATGTATGTATATATGGGGAAGGGGATCAGCGAGGGGTGCTGTGGCCAGCCAGGAGGAGCCGAGAGCAGAGGGGACGTGGCTCTCAGCAGCTCATGGGGAGCAGATGGAAGGGAGATGCAAGGACAGCAGAGAACTGTGTGAAACAGAGCAAGGCAGAGGCAATGCGGGCCACATATTTTGCTGCCTACTTAATCCTTTCCTTAGTTGGCACCGGCCTCTGAAATGCCTTACTACAGCTCTGTTCCTCTCTTTGGTGTAGGTAAGTGTACAGCTCAACAGAGCATGCTAAAACAACTTCATAAACAACCTGAAAAGCAAATAACTGAAAGCATTTTACTTTTAAAAAATCTACTTTCATCAGTTTAAGGTAATTAGTTCTGGGAGATGGTGACAGAGCGGTGAAAGTTGCTGCAAGTGACAGCAGTGAAACTCCTGACACAGTTATGGTACAGATTGCACGACCAAATAACACTTCCCGTGTTTCAGAAATCACATTGTCAACAATGTTTCCAGGCCCTGAAATTAGCTGAAGTAATCAGGAGCTGTTGGCAGTAAGCAGCAGGCAGCTTGTTGGATTGCTTTGCTTTTTCACTGCAAGAATCTCTGATCATAGCTTACAAAAAACCCCACACCTGTAATAGCTTTCGATTGAGTTCCCCTCTGCCTGTGCCCAAGGGGCAGCCTCCCAAAAATGAAGGTCCCTGGGCCTTCTGCAACACTTCCCACTGTCTCAGCCTCGGAGAGAAGCATAGCCAAGCAGTCATGGATTCAGCCCAGGCTGGCTTTGTTCTGGGCAAGAACAGATACTCTGATTTTTTTGTTTCCATCAGAAATAATGGAAAGGTTAATGATATAGGGAAATATTTAAATTGATGGGATTTTCCCCTAAAAAAATGTCTTGCTGTCTTCCATTTTCTCAGATCTCTGTTGTGGTAATGGTAGATTAGAAATTAGGCATGTCATTTCTACCTGAAATGGGCTCATTCTGACTCGATTCAGGTGACAGCTCTGAGAACTGGGTCCTACTCAGTTATGACATACCAGAGAAGCAGACACTTCTGCAAAGATCCCTGAGATATTCATTCCTTTGGGTCACCTCATCTATCATGTTACCAGGCACCAACCTTCCAGGTATCCTTTTACATCCAAAAATTATCATTTGGAGGAATTTCCCCCACACTGCTCAGCCCTGTACGACTGCACAACAACATGCCAAAAGCTGTTGGAGATCACTACAAGCAGCTGAAAGTTCAGTCACCATTTGTAAGTCTGATCTCTGCTTAAATCCAGAACAGATAATGGTTTAGCCCAATGGTGGGCTTAGCTACAAGGCTGATAGATAGGACAATGCATCCTTACCGACTGTGTGTCCCAGAGAGCGCATTGCTTCCAGGAGGCAAACGGTTGCTGCCAAGCAGGCATGCAAACCTGCCTCCTTGTTGAAGGTCTCACCACGTAGCGCCGTGAGAAGTCATGCACAAATACCCAACCTGTTGGGTCACTTTCCCGAGGCCAGAGTTTTGACCCCATGGTATTTCAGAGAAGATCATTCCAAAGGACTATAGCTGTTTCCACCAATTTGTTCCCATGCAGACACAGTATAGGACCTGTATGCCAGGAGAACAAACTCCGTGCAGGACAGGTCACTCTAGGACCAGAGGACAAATTAGGGACCTTGGGCTCCCTGAGCAGCTGAGGGAAGGCTGCCTCTCCTCATGTTTTGGCAGCCTCTGGAGAGCTGCTCAAAGCCAGCTCCTGACTTCTGCAGAAGGCAGCATAGGATGAGGCCTCTTAAGATTTACTGTGAAGGTCAGAGGTGCCCTGATGAACGGGAATTTTCTCTCTCCCTGGCCCTGCACCTGGTTCTCTCCATTTGCCAATTATCAAATGAAGCATGGCAATAAATCATCATAACTTCAGAGGCAAGTCCCCCTGAAATCACAACATCCTAATTCAATGGAAGACTCTCATGTTCTGGAGTTAAATTGCTGCATGCTCACACAAGGGCACATCTTGTTCTCTTTCCTTCTGTTTCCCACCACTTTCTTGCCTGTTTTGCATTATCGTCAGATGACATCTCTGAGGCAGTTACTAGGGGGCTTTTTGTTTGGTTGGGGGGAAGGGGAGTGTTATGCTCCTTAAAAGCCTTGAGGAAGTACCTAAACAGGATATTCAGATTAACTCCCACACACCATTTCCAAGCTTTTCTTCTTCCTCCACAGAAGTTAGAAATAGAAAAGACAGTTTAGCAAGGTACACAGGTCGGTGGATAAAAGCCCAGAAGTGATGAGCCACAGCGCTAGGGTTGTTAACTAGCACGATGCAAGTATTGAAACGGGTTTTGTCTCCAAGGTCTTTACCTTCTGCCCACAAACTTCACTTCAGTTCACTGATTCTGGATGTATTTAGTCAATGTTAGGTACAGTGCACAAGGAGATGGGTCTTTGATTGAGAAAACCATAAATCTTATTTTGAGGAAGTTAGAATAATCTCAAGCAATCACACACATAGTGAAGTCAACACCTATGCTCAGTCTTGGGAGGGAAAAATCATTAGCTACATAGTCAATCTGAAATGCCAGGACAACAAAGGATGACACCTGTCAGTCTGATAAAAATTCAGGAACCAAACTAGTTTTAAAGGAAATCTTGTTCTCCTAGGTTTTTCTACCAATGTTGTAGAGAGGAGATCCTTGGAGTAAAATCTCTAAACCCTGACCCTTATCTAAACCCAACTTTTGAATAGCCAGTATAAAGTGGCTTTTTTATTGTATTTTGAATTTCAGAACAGAGAATACAAAAGGTATTTTTAGATAGTCAGTAGAAGAGGTAGAGAAAATCAGTATGAATATGCAAATATTTGGAGATCATGAGAGACAAAGTCTACAAATGAATGATCAAACTCATGTTTCACAGCTTGAATTTGCCATTGCATTTTGACCTTATTGAGATACAGTGAACTGTGTTTTCAACCTTGTCTTAGTAACTGAGAAAGGGGAAAAAAACTTACTTTTTTTTTTTAACCACAAAGTTTTTCATGCAAGTGTAAGTGAACGGGGGGAAAAAAGCCCTCAAAAATACCAAGACTCACTTTGTCTTGATGTTACTGAAAAGGAAAAGAAAAAAAAGCACAGGTTGACAATATAGGGATCACAGCCATTGACTTAATATGCGGCTGCAAATATGAAAGAAATTAGAACATACAAGAAGAGAACTGAGTTCATCAAGTCATTTATAACAGCACAGGCAGAGCAAGGGAGAGTCTAACATCCTCACAAAGAGAGGATAATTCAACAGAAATCTCACCGCCAAAGGCCATAATTACAACTGAGCAGTTTAATCTTGCACCGGGTCTTGATTTAGCCTCCAGGTTTGGCCTTTTGTCTCTGTCCACAGGCTTTGTGTACACAGTTGGCACATGTGGAGATGTCTCATGTTCTTCTTCTAAAGGTATCAGAAAAATATAGTGGAACCTCCAGTCTTTTTTTTTTTTTCTTTTTGATGGTGAAAGAAGATCTGACTTTAAATTTGTCCCTTTTGTCTTCTTTTTTGTATAGCTTGTTTGTGGTTCAATTATTATGACATTCTCCCTGTGGATAGTGATGCTTGGGGAATCTGGAAATACTTAACAAAAATAAAAAAATAAAAGGCTCCTGTCTGCCAAGCATAAAGTAATTAAGGATCCTGGAACACACAAAAGGCAATAAAGTTATTGAAGGAACAGTATTCATTAAGCAAGATAAAGCACAGCAGGGCATGCATTCCTGGCCCTATCCGCTGTGCCCTATGCAACATCAGGTATTCAAGGGCTAACGCCATAGTGCTGCATGTAGGACAGTGTAAGGCTGCAAGCCAGGAGCCAAGGAACAGAGCACTAATGAGTGGAAAGCCCAAACTGCAATATCTCACTGTTCTTCTAAATCAGCCCTTGTTTAAATTAAAGTTCAGCAGCTGGCTGAACAAATAATTCCCAACAACAGTCTTAGCCTAAACTTGCTCCTCAATGTTATTCTATTACAGAATTTTGCAGGTATGAATTCTATATTGGTTAGAGAATGGCCCTCAGTAAATTTTCGTGGCTCTTCGAGATCTGTTAAATTCTGACTGGCTGCTACAATATTGCCTCCACTTCTGAACAGGTACCTGTACAAAACAGCAACAATGCAGAAATTAAACACTCCACTCCAAACTCTGTGTTTACAAGTTCAGTTTCTTCAAGCGTGCACATAGAAATTCTTCATTTGGCGTCTTCAGCCAAGCTGCAGTAACACAAACTCTCAAGAAACTCTAGGAAACATTTACTCTATAAAGTGACAGCTCTAATCCTATGGCATGCCATGTCCCCAGAAGATGCTGCATTTCATTTCTGAATGAAAAGATCTCAGGTGCATGGTAAAGATCTTCAGAATCATCTGTTTGTATCCAAAACTTTCTTTTAAGTAACTATGGTTGTCACTGCAATATTTAGTTTTCTTACGTTGCCACAACATAGGAAGTTGTTATTATTCCCGCTTTACAGAGACCAAAAAAATTGTCTTGTTCAGTCACACAGAAAGTATGTGGCAGGAATGGGAAGTGAAGCCAAGTCTCCCAGCCCTCGTCATACCATAACTCCTGACCTCCTTCATCATGACCTAAGAAATTTGGGGATTTTTCTTCCATTGTTTCCTTTTCTTCCTGTCCTTAGAATGTATTTAGGTTTCATTTTGAAGTTTTTCCGTTCAACCCTTAAGGCTAGAAACATGATTTAAACCACAAATACCCATGACTCAGGCCCTAACACTATCTGATAATTTCTCTCAATTCTTGCCAACTGGTAGCAACACCGCGTTTGTATTCCGTAACGGTCTAAAAAGCTTACACAACAGGTAATATGCACATAACCAAAAACCCTAGATTAAATTAAAACTATTTAAACATTTGAATAGTCCCACCAAGGCCAATTCAAATATGCAGCACTTGTGATACTATCACTGTTTAATTGTATTGCCCAATAATGTACTCTAGTTTGCTATTTCTCAAACACATACACTTTTAACAGATCGTACACAGGAGCTCCTAGGAACACATTTACAAGTGATGACAATTTTGCTGATACTATTAACTACACTATGTCAAGGCTTCATTTAGCTAGACACAAAAAGTGTAGCTAGACACTGATCGCAAAGGATACTTGCTTCCAAAGGGTGCAAGGCAGTTTCCAAAAACCTCCCATCCAAGCACCCCTGTCACCGGGCAGCCCCGCACCGGCTGCATCACAGTTTGCCCAACCAGATCCAGCCTGGCCCTGTGCTGTACAGCTGAAGCCTAGCGTATTCATGGCAAGAGCCACATCCTCATAAAATGGCAACAGCACTGGGACTGCGGAGCTGGGCACGCTGACAAAATACAGGCGGTTTGATTTACATTCATTTGCAGCCTGCTTTGGGGAAAGCCAGGGAGAGGAGGAGCCCGCAGGAGACCGAAGATGCCCAGGCAACAGGGGTGCAAAACACAGCCCCACAGACCCCACGTTACACTTGCACTCAATGGTGAGGTGTCACAGTAGATCAGGGAGAAAAGCTTCACGCAATATGGGCAACTCACAAATGCACAGATCCTCAGTGGGTGGCTCAGAGTCCTTTTACTGCTGAAGCTTAAGGGAGTGCATGCCAGTAGCATTTCTCAGTATAGCCCAGAATCTCAGTCATGCAACGGGGGAGCTGCTGCCCACTTGCAGGGCTTCCCATTGTCAAGACCTTAGCTACCTGATTTCTGCAGCTGTCCACTTCATCCAGCTAACCTTAGCAAAACAATTTGCATTTAGTCCTTTTCTACAGGTGGAGATTGAGAGAGCTTCTGCCTCTTCAGAACTGCTTTTCCCTGTTCCCTTGTTCCTAATGCTTCTCCTCCTGTCTCGTGACTGCCCACCACACTCTGCAGCCCCAAACTTTGCAAGATGTTTCCTGAGTTTATATTATTTTTGCCCTTTAGTTTTTGTGTGCACAAGAAGTACCTTGACCTCTTCAACTCCTTCTGATGATGCTGCCTTGGGTCAGTCCTTGGGCTGTCTCACCTGAGATGGGAAATGGTATTTTTCCACCTCAAAATAAAGGATTTCCCATTTAAAGGACCACTCTGAGTGCCACATCCAATGTAGCTTACCACATGTCAGGGAAATGGAAGTATGAGGAGGAGGAGGAGGGAGAAATCCAGTGTTTGGAAGAGTGGCACCTTTGTCTGAGTATATAAATAAAGCAGGAGTTTATCATAATTTATTTATAAAAACTATTTCTAATCTAATTCTTTGCATATTATCTAGGGGCAAGAGAGACGAGACAAAAAAATGGTTCTTAATCAGGAATTGCCACATGGACTGGTTTTGATTAATATGCAAAACATAGATTATAAATAGATTTATAAATAAATGATCAACTACGGCTGCTGCTTTATTTATCTATGGACTTGCAGAAATTTGAAGGCTGAATTCTGATTAAATGAGAATCGCCACTAATGGTGGACTGGCTGGCACAAAGGGACTGGTAAAGGAAAGTGAGAATATATTTGCATAGCACCTTTGATTCAGAAGAACTCCCAAGTGCTTTTCAGAATTAATATTATATTTTAGGGGTCACTTCATCCACTACTGAAATACAGCCTCTGAGGGGGCCGAAAGATAACTTTCTGCATCTATTTCACCTTTCATCAAAGATCTCAAAGCACTTTGCACACTAATTAAGCCTCCTATTGTATCCATGCAATCCACTCCTCCTGCAGATTACTAAACCAATGCAACCTAAAGTACCAGGAATAAAAACCAAGGAAAATTCATCCACTGTTCCTTGGTATAACTTCATTTCCTTCCAGATCATCAGGTTGAGGTCAGCTGGTACCCTCAAAAAGATATCCTCGCCTGAACGGCAGTACAGATCCCAAAAAACTATCTTCAGACAACTTAGACCCATGGTGACCAGTATCACACTAGCCCCATCTCAGAGCACTGTAGGATCCCATCATAACCAAAACATCAACCCCAAAGTTTGCAGCTCTGACTTCAGAGCTTGCATTTCTTTTCACTGATCCATTCTGCCATGGAGACGCACGCATCACTAGGAGACTGAAGTTCAACATGACACTGGAGGCCAACTCTAAAGACGTGACAGTTTGCAGGTGCAACAGCCTGCCCATTCCCGTCTGTACCAAATCTCTTCACTTGGGCCAGACTTGCCCATATCCATCCAACAGCGGGGGATGGGAGAGCCATCTACCCGCTGAAAATGTCTGAGAGTCGATTCAGCCTCTTCCATGTACCTTGCCTTTTAAAAATAAGAAAGTCAAAGCATTTTTTTTCATATGGCAAAGCTGTCCTGCCAAGTCAGTTTTCACAGCTGAGCACTTCCCAAGGTGCCAGTTCTGCAATTCAATGCCTGGATGTGATCCCCCGAGCATGATGGATAGCTTTAAAATGAAGGCACTGCGAGAAGTACCAGCTGTCCAGGTGCACATTGGATCAGCATGGCTGAGCCACCCCTCCTCCTCCCCTGCCTCCCTCCGAGGAAGGAGCAGGAGCTCATCCTGCGCCAGGGGAAGGCTTTGACAGCAGGAGAGACGCGTGAGCCCAGCAGACACGGGCAGGGGCACAGCCACACGTAGGTCACACCTCACCCAAATGTGAGCCTGCTTTTACTATGTCCGAAATCATTTGCTGTTACATGGCAAGTTTGGGTGACTCCTTTTCCACACCCTTTTTTTGACCACCTCATTTCTGACTTCTTCATCCCAACAACCAGTAGGTAAAAGAAGAGGCAGACCAAATGCAAAATTAACTTATTTTCTCCAAATAAATCAAGCCAATCTCCAAGCTCACACACACACACACACGCTCTTCCTCCCAGTGCCCATTCCAGGTTTCCGGATGTCCCTAGAAAGGGATTTCATTCTAAACCACCTTGTTAGTTAACAGTTTTTCTTTTGAGTCCAGACTATGAAGACCATTTTTAACTGCTCCTTGCGCCACAGCAATGGAGCACGCTCACACTACGTGGGGCCAGCAAGCAGTAGGAGCCAGCTTCAGCAAAGGCCTCCTCTGTAGCGCCTGTTATTTGAGGACTAGAGGTCTGGGCTGACATTCAGCCATGCCACACAAGAAGGGCACCAGCGTGGCTCCTTGCACATTGTGCAGATGCAACCTAAGAGTTCTTCAAAGGAGGAGATGTCTCAATACAGATTTTCTTGTCTTACAGTGCTTTTCGAGACAGCACAGGACACGTTCCAGGCATTCTGGGGAGGCTGATTCCATAAGTGAGATAGTTCAAACTCCATTCAGTAGAAACTATATGCCAATACAGTCCTACTTCCTCACTCCACCCAGCAAATTAGCAATGTGGACAGTCTATTGACTAAACAGAGCAAATTTTACCACAGCAATAATAGTCTGTCCGGAGAGAACATTACCACTCACTGCCCAATTAGAAGAACGTTGAATGCACGGAAATGCCTTTTGAATAAACACTTGATAACCCTCAATAAAACTGTAAGAGAGAGTTACTGCAGATTTACTACCCAGGAAAGGAAAGCTCTTCACGGCGCAGCCAAAGGCTTATTGCTTCTTATTTAATGCTGATAAATGCAAGAGCTTCACAGTCCCACGGCAACCTGGGTTAGAGCAGCTTAGTAGGAAAATAAAACAGATACCTTATGATCTGCCCACAGAGAGATGGCAGAGTACCACAAATCTGCCACAGTGACTGCAAGCTGCATGTGCTTGCTCCAAGCTGAGTGGCATTTAGTAAGGGGTACGTCCCTCCTTTGGCAAGCCAGCTCCGCTGAGCAGCAGCACACACATCGCTGATACACTGCGTGTTTACATCCCAGCTTGTTGCACAGTACCTTGCTGGGGTGCTCAGGCCCTGCAATTGCAGAGGTGAGCTTGGGTGGGATTGCTGCCCTCCTGTACATCCTGCTTCTTCTACAGAAAGTGCAGCTGTGATTCACATCTGCAGCGGTGATCAGACCTGCTGCCTCACGTGGAGAAAGGGAGCACCATAAAAAGAGCCAGGTGATCAGCCTTACTCCCTCTACTATGATGATACTTACATAGTATTTGGGTTTTCTGAGCAAGTGTGATTGGCAAGGAGGAAGGAAGGGGTTGGCTCTATTTACAGGGATCCAGGTTTCCCAGCCACCCCAGGCAGCAGCCCTTCCTGCAGGAGCACAATGGGGATATTTACAACCCCAGGGAGGATACCACGGCGCATTTGTTCCACAAATGAACATTGACATAAAGGTCTTGCCCTTGCTGATGAGCATTGATGTGTTGTTTTCTGTATTCACAGTTCTTGGTGATAGGGAAATATTTACAGGGCGATTTTGTTTTCCTCCTTAAGAAGTCTAGTGGGGAACAGCCCAGTGCTCAAAAAATAAACTCCCAACAGAAATAATTACAATTCCCTTATCATCTTTACTCACTTGAACATGTTTCCTCCCTGGTAACCCTGTAGCTGGTGCCTTACCTTCTCGGGAACACCCCAGATGCTGGGGATCACCAGCCCCTGCCAGCCAAGCAGCTGTGCCACCACTGTACCACCATGCATGGCAGCAGATGTGTTCTGGTGCTACACTTCCAGTTCTTCTTTTCCAAGGAGGGATCAGTGAATAGGCCCAGCCAAGGGCAGTCTCCAAGGTCCAGACACTTGTGTTTAGCAGAGCTTAACTGTCTTCTTCAGCTAATGGCAGCTCTTCTCATTGCGTGGTTAATAACGGCTGGTGTTTGTTTTATTTTAGCTGCTGCAGTCTTGTATTGAGCGAGCTAGTAAACTGTACTTTGGAGACCTTTCCTACTCACGCTATTAGTGCTACAACAAGCAATCTTCAGGGTAATGGAGGAGGGCAATCAACGAAAATTTCCCTCTAGGCTCCCACTATTATCTCCTATCCCAAAAATAATATCAAATGTGATCTACAGTTGTAGTAATTAAAGGGATAATGTCCTATTTTATATATTATTGGACCCCTCACACAAGCGGAGTTATCTCCCTACTGCTGTTCCAACCACGTTCTGAATGCAAAACAGTGATAAATATCACTTAAAGACGAAAGAGCTTAAGCCATTTAAAAGGACACTGTGCTATTCCTATGGGACAAAAGGTGTGTTACTGCTCAAATCAAGGTGCATCAACACCTTGAAATCTTTCCTCGGTTAAGCCTTCATCTCTTTGCATAGAAGAGATGGAGCCCTAATGGTTTTCTACATGGGGAAACTGAGGCAAAGATGATGGAAAGAAAAAGGATTTTACCAGGGTGGTGGGGTGAGTTAGTGACAAGCTAGGACAGAAGCAACTGCCCCGAATGAAGACAGATGCAGATTTAGGAACGTAATGCCCAGGCAGCTTTCAGTTGTTGGGATGCAAAGAAAGAAAGATCGTTCTAACTCAAAACATTGCTTAAAGGATAAAAAGAAACCCTCAGCTGGTAATGAGGACACAGGTGCTGGATTGTCCAATTTTCCTGGTGATTTTTTTCTTCTAAAACAATGGGACAGACCTTGCTTCTCTCTTACGCAAATGTTAGAGGTGTGCTGATCAGCATCGGAGCTACTAAACCTCCACCCACCTGCAGTTTGGAAAACACTTCCAAAATATGGGCCCAAGCTTGTGTTAAAAATGAGAATACTTACATGTAGCCACTTGAACATTCCTAGCAGGATTCTGCAGTTGTTCACACTAATGTAGTAAGAAAGGAGTAGATAAATTAGATACTGAGCTGGTGTCTAATCAGTCTGTGGATGCAATTACAGCAACAGAATATCCTTTTACTCCATCACCTGAATCAGTAAAAAAAAAAAAAACAGTAAAGGACTAGTGTCTCTCTGATATCAGATAAATTGTCTTAGGTTTGAAAACAGTAAGTATCAAGACATAAAAATGACAGAAAAGGGAAGGCTGTCAGAGAAAGATCTTCTGAGACTGACGTTTAAGCTGGAATTGGTTAAGAAGGAGGAATAAAAATTACACAAGATACAACCCCCCTATTTTCCTAAACAAAAAGTCCAAACCCAAAATGTGCAATGCCTTCAATTAATAAAGTAAAGTTTCTGCTGCCAATTTTAAATCTTTTTCGTGAATGTTGAATGTGGTTCATATCTTTTCTTTCACTTCATCAAATGCTATGAAGTACATTTGTAACACCATCCTGGCTACTGCCTTTTTTTTTTCCTCCATGCAGAGTCCAAATGTTTTGATTTTTTTTAATGCTCCATTTCTCTTAATGCCAAATGAGGTTTCAAAACGTAGAGGAAGTTTT
>NW_009260622.1:4612688-4631470 GCF_000687185.1 Egretta garzetta | reverse complement strand
ACATTATTTAAGTCGTAGGGCAAAATATTGGGGACATGAAGAGAGAAAGCTTTTAAATGCTTATAGTAGTGACTTCTGCTCCCCTAGAAGAGCAAGGGAAAAAAATATTAATGGAGATTTAGCATAACTTTGGCTTATAGAAATGCAAACATTTTTATTGCAACTTCAAAAAATCTAATTTAAAATGTTTTAAATCTAAAACCTGTTTGGATCTGCATTTTAAAATTATTTCTGCAGCAAAGTATTTTCAGTTTGACTGAAGCAGCAAAAGTTACAGTGGCCTCTCATTCAGCCCTGCCCTCCAACAGTCTGTCATTTTGCTATCTATGTATCGACCTGTCTTGAATCTATCATGCTCTCTCAATCATTTCTTTATGCACATTGCAAAAGATGCAATTCACACAGTGCAAGATTTTATTTCTCATAGTCTTTACCTTTAACGATAAAGATTTATCCTAAAAAAGTTAGCAGAAAAGCAAACAAGTACAAGCTCAGCATTCAAGGCAATATTGTTCTCTACAAGGAAACAATAACGCTTCTGTGTTTTTTTTTTTCTTTTTTCCCCAGAAAAGTTGCATTAGATGCTGCTATATTTGGAAGTACACAGATATTCGCTATTACTGCCAGTCAATGAATCTACAGCTACACAGGGCAAGATGGTTTTTAGTGTGGATGTTGAGTAAATGAATTACTCCAACCAGGCACTATCCATGCTTGCCTGAAGTAGAAGGGAAACATGCTCTAATAAGGCAGGGTCCTCCGGCACAGCTCCTGAGCCAGTGCATGATGCCTTTGCGAAAACTGTGCTGCATATGGGAAAGAGGCAGAAAATGTCGGTTCAGTAAAGACATCCCTGAAAGGAAAAGATGAAGAAAAGCTGAGACTGAAGGTGGTCCTTCCCCCTTGGTGATGCAAAAGACAGAGTCCCAGCCAAGTCCTGTCAGCTGTCACCATCCCGCTGATGTGCAATGGCCATTAGTTGTGCATCCTGCAAACCTGCATTTGGGAGCTGTTTACACATGTCCCATCAACTCACTAGGAAAAAAAAGCGTAACACACAAATCTTCTGCTTAATGGCAACATCATCCTGTGAATTCTGACTTTCTTGACTTAATGTCCAATCCATTGTCCTAAATTTTGATTCGTACAGCATTTGTGATGTGTCTGAGAAGACCAAACCAGGCTCTAGATTTTATAACTCAAATATTTCTCTTTTTGATGCTTCTTTATTGCTTATATTACCACAATCACAATGGTGAGGCAGCTTATTCAGCATTTCTATCAAACAAATCAAAGCACATTACAAAGCATCTCAAGGGATAAAGTCTAAGTCTGGGGAATGCAGACTCCAGATCTCTGTATGAAGTTACCAGAGTTGAAAGCAGTCACAGAAATTACCATAATGTTTTCTAGAAAGTAGTTCCTGCTCTAAATTACTGGGTGCTATGACACTCAAGGTAAAACAGCACAATAGTAATCAGGGGCCGTTGGAAGGTCCCATCTCCCAGAGCCTAGTGAAATTTCAGCCCCACTGCTTCTAGGACTAGGAAAAAAATTGCATCTTTAGGAATCATTTTGAGCTGACACAGTGCACTGAGGTGGCTTTTTCCCTTCGCAGCTTGTGTACAGCAGTTCAGCTCTTTCTGTTTTCCCTACCAGCTGCTCTACAAACACTACCCCTGTCAGTGGGAAGTTACAAAAAAAAGAATGAAGACTGATGATTAACAAAGAAAAAGGGTGAATATTAATCATGGAGTCAACATTTGATGGGAACATTGATGGAATAGTGGTCCCACTGGAAGTTGTTAGGAGTTGATTTTTATGCCCCAGGGCAGTAGTTTTAAACCAGGATGCATGATGGAAGAGAGGTTGCTCCTAATGTTTTGAACAAGCCATTGTGGAAAACATACCTTCTCCCTGCCCTCCCCCAGCCCCCTCCTTTGTTGTGCTAAGTTGAGAGCATAGCCCAGGTCTATTGTGCACCCTACATTCCTCCAAAACACCCAAAACTAAAAATCAAACCTTTAAACAAAAGCAAAACAGGAACAGGACATCTCCATTTTTCCTTGCTGATCTGCAAGCCAGCCCTCACCACCTGAGGCGACCTGTGTTAAGTCAAGAAATATTGGTGTTGCTAGTTCTGAGCGATTTTTCCATTGTTCAGCTCACTCATATTAAACCCGGCGAAGAAGGATAGTGTGGGACAACACACTGCCATAGCTGGGTAGTTCAGGATTGGATTTTGGCATATCACAACCTGATCCAAACCTCCCTGAAGGCAATAGGAGTCACAGCTACGTTAGGGAGCAGTGTAGTAAAGCCCTCCTAACCTTGGCTGGAATTTCCTGTATCTTGCAAATTAACAAGTGTACTTGCAATCAATACTGTATGTGAAGTGCACAGCTGATACTCTTTTTCTCTGGTGTTACACAAAATCATTCATTATACCAGATCATTCATTTTTCTGCTGAAAAAACCTTGCAGATGCTGCCTTCAGGCAAGCTTCATCCACATACTAGGCCCAACCACTAGAATTCTGAAAGTAACAGACATGAAATACTGTAAAGGTACTGCAGATTTACTGCACATATCAATTTGAATCAGAAACAGCGTGGCCAGCAGGAGTGGGGCAGTGATCGTCCCCCTCTGCTCAGCACTGGTTGAGCCTGCCCCTTGAATACTGGGCTCAGCGTTGGGCCCCTCACTCCAAGAAGGTCATTGAGGGGCTGGAGTGTGTCCAGAGAAGGGCAATGAAGCTGGGGAGGGGTCTGGAGCCCAAGGCTGATGGGGAGCAGCTGAGGGACCTGGGGGTGTTCAGCCTGGAGAAGAGGAGGCTGAGGAGGGGGGAGCTGGGGGGGGAGGGGTGTTGGTCTCTGCTTCCTGGTAACCGGCGATGGGACAAAGGGAAATGGCATCAAGTTACTCCAGGGGAGGTTGAGATTGGACATTAGGAAAAATTTCTTCCCGGAAAGGGTCGGGTGGTCAGGCACTGGAATGGGCTGCCCAAGGAAGTGGTCAAGTCCCCACCCCTGGGGGTATTTAAAAGATGGGTAGAAGAGGTGCTTAGGGACATGGTTTAGTGGTGGGATGGCAGGGTTGGGGTAACAGTGGGGCTTGATGATCTTAAAGGTCTTTTCCAACCTAAACGATTCTATGATCCTATGAATTGGACAGTCATAGAAAGGACTTGCAAAATCACTCAAATATGGCAGTCTGACACTGAAGTTAATGTGAGTTGGATGCACACCAACATCCAGCTCTTCCAACAGTCCTGTCATGCAGAATGGGCTTTTGCATATATTTTACAATTTCTACTGCAGTTGTTTCAAAGGGGTTTTATTTTGGGGAGGGGAGATGGCAAAGAAAGAAGGGGTATTTTCAGAGCTGGTAGCAATACAGTAATTCTGTTGAGGTCAACAGATCTATGATGTTTCTCAGTGATAGCTCTTTAGGTTTCCTATGGTGCTCCCCAATCTAAGCTCTTCCAGTACTCCCAAAGGATGCAAAACTGCAGCAAATGGCCTCTTCATGAACCTTGCTCTACAAATTAATCCATACCATAGCTCTTGTTAGGAGGACATAACATCCCCGCTTGGCCACACACCAGCAGTTGTCTATATAGGCAAGGTTATTTTTCTAAATAAAGTTCTGGTTTAAAAAATACAAATAGATTTCATCCTTGCAGCAGGCAAGTTTAAGCAGGCAAATGTGGAAGCACAAGGGGGTATGCATGCATTTTTCTGTCAATTTTGTCTGAGGTCTCTCACCATTCAGCAATAACTGATTTCCCAGAAATGAAGTGTGACTGCTTGTGGGATGCAGCTTGGCTACCCCTTCACCCATTTGTCCCACAATATGAAGGTAAAGAACAAAACTGTTCCTTTAGTTTCAGCAAGAGTGAAGACTGAAGTGGGCCACAGTGCAACAAGTTACAAAGAATCCCGAAGTCACAAAAAAAGAAAGTCTCCCGAGTGCACAAATGCCATAAGAAGCTGAACAGCAGAAGTCATTTAATCCTCAGTGCTCCATTTTATCCAGAACATTGGGCCTTTAACAGCCCAGAAACCTTCAGGTGCATTTTCATAGCTAGTTAATGCTGTTCCATAGGCGAGTGATTTGCAGATATGCAGGTGATTTGCTTGGGAGCAGCCTGGCACTGTGCGTGGACCCTGCTCCTTTTTTTTGCCGTTCAGTTCACAGAGCATCACTGACGAACGCCCGGGATTGCCTGCTTGCTTTCACAGCAGCTGCTTGTAGAAAGCCAGCAGTACGTGAAGCAGCAGCCTTTATTCCAACACTCTTGCAAAACTAGGTGCTACCTTGCAAAGGGTACGATGCACTGCAGCTCCTCTAAATAAATAACTTTTTAATGCATCTGTCATTTCAGATGTCAGACCAGAGGCAAGGTCAAGCTTGGAGAGAAATCAGCCTGCTCCATCCTTGACCCGTCATTCATCACTGCATTTGTCCACAGCCAAACAACCCAGCTGGTTAACAGGGAAAATACCTTATCTGAGCTCTAAAAGGGTCCCATTTCTGCCATGGAGAACTCTATTAATAATACTCTCCGGAAAGAAGCAGGAGTTCTGATGGACAGCTTTGCAGGGACATTTTTCAATAGAGAAGCTTAAAATCCTATAATTATGCACCTGATCTGCAGGCTGGAAGAGACAAGAGGTTAATTTTGCAGACAGCAAATGGTGACTGTTTGTAAGTTATTAGAGATTCAATGTTATGGGGATATATGAGCCTTGCCTTCACCTTTCCTCATGTATCATGCTGCATGTCATGATAGTTGTGTTAACACTGCCGCACTTCATGCAGGTCCCCCCTCAAATCACTGGGCAATAATTAGCATTGCCAACTCTTCGCTTTTAGCACTGCTTTCACAGAATTAGGCATGGTTCTTCAGATACACACCTCCTGAATTCATGCTAATTCACAAGAATTTCAGCTGTCTTTACAGGAAAAGATCCCTAGTTCCTAAGGAAAAAAAACTTTTTAAAGTGAAGCTTTGTCTCTAAGGCAAATAACTATGTGCTTTAAGTCAGTCTTGCAAATTGCTGGTATTTGTCTGAGGGTTTGGGATTTGAGGGGCAAGGGAGAGAAGGAGGGAATGAGAGAAGAGAAGAAAAAAGACAAAAAAAGAGGAGTAATTATTTTAATACTTGAAAGAAGTAATAGCTCCGGAACAAAGGAACAGCACAATCATAACAAAAAAAAGGAGGCAAAGCAACTCCCCATTTGATGCAGAGCACTGCGGTGCTTTTGGTTCTCTGACTTAACACCCCTTAGGCAGAGCCACTCAGCTCTAGGAAGAATTGCATCTGGCCCACTGAAGGAGAGACACACAGTTTTCTCTCTTACAGATATTTGGGGTTCTTCCCCCCTCTCCACTAAACCAAGTTCAAGGCAGAGCATCTCTTTTGCTCCCTTGAATGTAGGATAGGCAGTGAAATGTTAGGAAGTGCTGGCCCACCATGCCCACTGGTTAGGCAGTTGCAGCCACTCTGCAATGACTGCAGTGTGCTCACAAATTTACCAAACCTTGTAATATTAGTAAATGCAGGACATGGGACCTTTACCAATTTGGTAGAGACCCAGGCTGACTTCTCAGTCTGACTCCTTTCTGCAGACACATCTACACCTGCAATATTTTGAGAACTGGTAGTTTTTAGACCCGCAGACTACAGTTAAGTTTATGGGCTGAGACATGCAAGCAAGTTCCCACAGTCTAAAAAGTTTCCAAATCCCACCTAAGCCATAGTAAATGTCCATGTATGAGCACTTAAACCATGACGGTGCAAGAATTTTCCACTTAGTGCAGCTTTCCTTCATTGCAAGCTGAATTAAGCCATAATATTAACAGATGTAGCCCTGAAGAGTGCCGCAGACACAACCGACCGCGCACAGAACGAAGCATGTCGAGCTGATGTCTGTGTTAATGCTTTCTATCAGGGGAAAGTAACATGTTAAAGCCATGTATGACCATCAAAACAGAGGAAAAGTCGACATTGAGATGACATGCATTGTGTTATCTCTGGCCTTGTTGCTGGTGCTTCATGGGCGCTGTACTGCTTTGCGCCAGTGGTAAAAACCAGCTATAAGAATATTAGTTCCTTAGCTCATCATACCCTTTTCTCAAGGATTTTACATTCATTTATGCATATCAGTTGTATTATCCCAGTATTGCAAGAGCCACCGTATCCTGAGAGACAGCATGACCATGTCTTATGACTACTTAAGCACTCAAACGGTACAAGGAGGTTGCCAAAATCAGCAGCTCTTTCTGCTCTGCCTACTTAAGAAAAAAAGGTCTTAGGCTTGCCAACGTAAGGCAGTTAGTTAAACTATGGCTAAGATTCTCAGAGGTACGCACTAGATCCAAAACTCCTTGTGGATGGTGTTGGCCGAGGTGTGTACGTGTGCAAGTCACCTTTGAAATCCAAGGCTACACACGAACTACTGCCTCACTTGAAGGAATGAGTCTCTCTTGCCCTTCAGCATTTGTTACCCCAAATCTTTTAGCACTCCTCAGCTAAGATCACATCATCGCTCTCCCTGTGCCGACTCAGCGGCTCCATTAGTTCTCGTTTGTTTGCCCTGAAATGCGTTCCTCTGCTTTGTTTCTTTGGACCTAACATTTTTATTTTTTGCCTCTTTTCTCCCTCCACAGGGTGACAGCTATTTTATCACCTACAATAAGAAATGCTGAGCCTGTTGTGCAGGCAAAACATTTGCAAAGGGGCAGGGGGTACACAGAAAGCAGTAGGAAATTGATAAGGGCTGTAAAGTAGCTTTATAAAAATGCCGACAAGCCTGTTCAGGGCACAGAGCACCTGCACCTCTGCCCCCGGCAGCGCTTCCTTCAGATGCTCCTATTGTTTTCATTACTATTTGTGACTCGATCATTAATAAATTACTATTTTTTTTCCTCTTGGCTTCAGCCACCAAGGGAGCCAGCAGGTGCACCACTTTTACAATTAGCCCTTCGTAATGCATGGTTGGCAAGAAAAGTTGTCCACAAGCTGCAGAGTTTACCAACTGGATTTCTGCTTGATGGCCACAGCACTTGGAGCAATTAGAGGAGAATTTGCAGGAAAGCACCTTAATGCATCTGCTCATGCGGCCAAAAACTTTGACAGAGGAGCTAAATCCCAAACTTTGAGTCCTGCTCATGAAACTGGGCGATACAAGCAGAGGGAGAACACGCAGGGCAATCCACAGGGCCATAGGAGCAAGCGATGTCTTTTTAAAAACATCTTTTCTACCATGCGTTATGCTATCCTGCTTTGGTTATCCTGCACTGCGTGTTTCAGATTGAATAGGAGCCTAACTGACATGGGACTAAAGGACTGATAAAACTGGGCTGATTTTGGTTTCAGAAGGGGCAGTGTAGCAGCCAAATCAGAAAATTGCTTATCTCCATCTGTCAGTAGATTCAGGTCCGCTTACAGGCGGGGCTTTGACTTTCCACAGCAGTGCTGTTCTCTGCATTCATGTTGGTAAAATTTTGGATATACTGAATTGCCTTTCTAATATGGTATGGCTTTCTTAAATACCATCATAACTGTATTATCCTACAGAGGGATGCAGTGTTTGAGCAGCAGTTTAGGGGCATAGGCTGTGGGTTGCTTTGGGGTGGGTCAGGTCAGGGACTGTCGGCATCTGGAGTGGAGACGCACAAAATAATATGCAGAGCAGAAAGCATAAATGATTTGGTAATGCCTAAACAAGGTGAACAAAAAGTGAAAAATTGAAGGAGAAGCAACTTACCACAGACTTCAAATCATATATGCGGTCAGCAAAGCAGAGAAGTTGCGTACCTGATTGTCTCTGTGACAATTTTCCTGAAGACCCTATGAATTCAGGTATTTCATGCAGTTCTGGTGAAAAAGTGTGTTGGTATCTCTGTTAGAGAAACCCAGCTGAAACACACAGGTTCTAGAGGAAGAGAAAAGAAAAAAAAATTAAAGATGCCATGTCATATTGAAAACCACCAAAATCAGAGCTTGCACGGAGCAGACCTGGCTCCATTGACTCTGCTGCCTTTGATACTGCAGGATGCTCTGGAGGAGGAGGAACAAGGCCTGCAGCAGGCAAACCTTCCACTGCTCTCAGATCTGGAGGCTGATTCAAGCTTTGCTTCACAAGCTTGAAAATCCTCTCCAAAAATTACTTTCCATGAAAGGCAAAACTTAACATTATATTAATGGCTTCCAAACAAGCATCCAACCTCCTTCTGCCTTGCTAATTTGAACCGGACAAGAAAAAAAGCCTTCAAACAAATTTAAAAAAGCAAACCTTTTTTTTTTCCCTCACCTTACACAATGGTAAAACCAGAAGCCTTTCAGAAGATCTGCAAGTCACCACAGATTTATCTCAGCAGCTACCTGAGACAAGAAAGACCTCTCTGCAATTGCATTGAAGCAGAAGTCCAAATCTCTGGTGAGGATCCTAATCACTACATGATCGGGTCATTCATTGTGACCCAACAAGCATTTACTTCTAAAAAGAGTAGAATAACTCTAACAGGAGAGGCTGCAGAGTCGTGTCAATAGCTTTCGTAGCAAGTTTAATGGATGGAGACAACATAACAGCAGTTTGGGAGAGGAATCCCATCTGGGCTTAATCAGCAAACCCATGTCACTCAGTTCACATTTGGTGCAGCTTCTGTTACTTTCCTGAGAAAAAAAGCACAACTTCTGTCGTGGTCTGGGCTGAGATAGAGTTAATTTTCTTCCTAGTAGCTGGCATAGTGCTGTGTTTTGAATTCAGGATGAGAAGAATGTTGATAACACACTGATGGTTTAGTTGTTACTAAGTAGTGCCTAGACTGGTCAAGGACTTTTTGGCTTCCCCTGCCCTGCCAGGGGCACAAGAAGCTGGGAAGGGGCACAGCCAGGACAGCTGACCCCAACTGGCCCAAGGGCTATTCCAGACCATATGACGCCATGCTCAGTGTATAAACTGGGGGGAGCTGGCCGGGAGACAGTGATCACTGCTCAGGGACAGTCTGGTCATCAGTCAGCAGGTGGTGAGCAATTGCATCGTGCATCACTTGTTTTGTATACACTGTGTATTCTCTTACTCCTACTCCTACTATTATTATTATTATTATTATTCTCTGGTGTTTCATTCAGCTGTCTTTATCTCAACCCCTGGGTTTTACCCTTTTTCCCATTCTCTTCCCCATTCCACTGAGGGGGGGAGAGAGTGAGCAGCTGGGTGGTGTTCAGCTGCCTGCTGAGTTGAACCACAACAACTTCACACAATTCAGGAGACTTCCAAGGAAGAGAATTTAAGGCAGGACCAGTTAGGAAAGTGTTGTAATAGGAAATTCAATGAACACTAGGCTCAAGAGCCACAGAATGAGGAATTTCTAAGATGGGGTCAAACTGATGCTTTCTGCATAGCTGAGACATACCGTACTCTGACAGCACTACATGTATCATGGTCGTGTCCTGCCCGTGTTGTTATCCCAGTTTTCTTGTTCCCTGGGAACTCCAGGACAAATCACCAACAAAAGACAAATTTTTCTTCCTGCAGATTTTGGTCTGAGCTCAAAGAAAATTCTCCTGGCCAGATTTTTGTTTTACATGCTCTAAAAGAAAAAAAAATAAAATCCAAAAGCATTTTTGAAAGCAGGGAGATTAAAATCACAGTGTAGTTAGATACAATTAAATAGGTTACCTAAATAAAGGACACAACAGGAAAAAAATTAAAACTTAGAAACTGAAGTGTAATGGAATGATTAGCATGAAAATGAATAGCATGAGAAGATGGAGTACAGTTAGAGTACAGTTTAATCTCAGCTTCAAAATCAGTCCTTAGTTTAGCCAAAATTGGTCATCTAGCCCTGATCCTGGGAAATTTGATGTCTACATGGGTTTGTTGAAGTGTGCAATTCAAAAAACTAAGAAGAAAATACATCCTCCCATTGCACCTCAAAGACACCGTTTTCCCTATTTAGCAAACACTGGTGTTTTCCTTTTTTTATTCTTCACTTTCAGAACTAACAAGGCTTCCTTTGTGTGTTTGCTTTGCCTCGCTGTGAGCATTAGCCTAACCCCAGAAATGGCTGGGTTGTTAAAGGTGATGTACCAGACGCGAGGGGTGCGTCTCCTCGCTACCCCCTGCCCCAGCACAGCGGCGCGGAGCTCACTAGTGCCGGCAACTCTCATATGTCTTGTTGAGGCCACATATTGTTAAGCCATTAGACTTTCTTCTGCAACCAACACACAAAGCCCCTTAGCTCCTTCCTTTTACTTGACCTGAACTATAGGTTCTGCTAGCAGTAAACTCAATCACTGTCCTTTCCAAGTCTGCTATTAAACCTTGGCTCTAACCAGCCAAGAAATTAATCTCTGGTGCCCGACCTCTCTCAGCCCCAGCGTGCTCTACAGCAGCTATACACAACCTTTGATCCCCATCTGCATGGCTTCATCCATAAACAAAAGTACCTTGTGGAGCCCAGTGAACCCAGCCAGTCCCTCACTAACATTGCCTGGAAAAAAAACAGAGTATGAAGCCTTTCAGCTTGGAAGTTTCACATTCTGCTGCCAAATCATACCCTTGGATTAAAAAAAACAAAAACAAAAACCAAACCAAACAAAAAACCCAAATTACACCAGAGCCTCATGTCTCTGGTCTGCATTTTCTAGTGTCCACGTATACATGCACATTGTAATGGATGAAAAACATTGCTTTCTCCAGTTGCCAGGTCCTGTTATTGAGTAAGACAACGTCACGCAGCCCTCTTCTCTGCATAGCTGGAACGCATCACTCAGGCAGTATCGCTTGCTCATGGAGAGGGACTAAATCATTACACGTTTGTTAATCCATCATTCATCCTGACAGCCGCTGGTGCATGTTGACAGCTGTGGGCAGAGGACAGCTACCAAACCCAGGCGAGCTTTACATTCAAATTCTAGCTAAAGCACCAGCAATTCAGGCAGGTTAGGTCTGTCTCCAGGACTTTTATTTTACTGATAGTTATAAGGATGGCTGCAATATAAACTGCTCTCTAGAGTGCCAAGGAGGGAATGAGACCTCAACTGCACCAAGCACGGTACCAAACAGATAGGAAGAGCACCCATCATGAAAGAGATGCCCGTATAAATAAGTGGGGCACAAAGGAGGTATTTTTCCCAGTTTTACCGGTAAGGAATCAAGGCTGAAAGCAATAAACCAATTTTCTTGAGGGCATGCAGGATATTTACAGGAGAAATAAGCACTGAGCCTCAAATCTTAATCTACTGCCCAATCCCTTTTCTGCCTGCAGAGACAATGAAGTCCAAGAGAAACCAACCTCTCTGCCTTGCTGTATTTGAGAGCAAAACTGGCTACGTTTCTCTGAAAAACCCTACATTCACATGGGCAGAAATTCACCTGTGAATTCACTAAACTTGAACACAAATGAGGCTGGTTCAGCATAGCTAATCAGTCACTTTGGGACTGAAACAAGCTAGTACTTTTTTCTAAATGCAAACAATAGAAGATGTCCCTCTGTTCTATAACGCTGTCTTTTCTTCTCCATATAAGCTCTTCAGCAGTCACCAACTGACTACTTTGCAATTTTAATAATAATCAGTTTATCTTTTATAATTTTCAGAAGTTCTCTAGTCTCGAGAGAGCACTCTTTTCCCCTCTCACTAGGCGTGAACACACAAATGTTTGGCTTGGCATTTGCCATGAGTAAGGAGACAAAAGCCCCCGCTATGGGGGGGGAGGGACCGTTGGGAACCTTGTAAAACATCTCTCCTTGGAGAGTCCCACCCCCATCTGCTGCTCTCCCCCCCAGATTTTCTGCCTCCTCGGTTGTGCTGGAGACTGAATCAACTGCATATATGGTTGTGCTCTGACCCAGAGGGTGCAGGGGTGTAGCAGCAGAAACAATAACCAAATTCTCCTTTTTTTTTAAGTCCAATATCAGATGTGCATACAAGGCAAAATTAACAATCCTGCTTCTCTCTTTATACTGAAAAATACCAGACGCCAAACTCACTGCCTCTTCTCATTACTCCGTCGCTGCACAGCAGAGGCTTTCGCAGTGGGGCTTCAGGTCTCCAGCGAAGACTCAATTGCAGATATGGGCTCCCAATCTCAAGGGTAGTTGCAAGCCCAGAAGGGAAAATGCATATGAGATCACCAGCAAAACTATTTGGGCAGTGCTGCTATCAAGCCTTCTAAAGAGCAGCCCTCAGTTAATTCCTTTTAGAGGTCTTTGTTCAACCCGTCTCCCTTCTTGCAGATCCCAGCCAGAAGCAGGAGGAGGCATGATCCTTTCCATCGTAGAATTGCTGCCCACAACTATTCGTGCTCAATAAGCTTTGTCACAGACTTGAGACTATTTTTGGAAGCTTTAAAAATATCTAAGGGGCACCTTTCCTTTTTACTCAGACACAGCATCTTTTCATGTTTAATAGAGAGATTTAAAAAAAAATTATTTCTGCTTAGCGTCAACATGACTTTCTGTTAAAAATAAAACAGCTGAGCTAGCAAGAAGACTTGGGCAGGAGGAAATTCTATTTATAGAAACTTTTACAACAGTTATCACAAGATGATAAGGACCACTATGAACCACAGACTCCACTGAGGGGTGGCGTGGTCACAGAAAGAGGCAACACAGCAGCACAGAAGGGACAAAGAGCTTCTAGGGTCATGCATGGATAGGGACACCAACAGGGGTCCTGTAATATGGAGGAGGACACCTTGAAGGAACGTGCTCAGGAGCACGGCATGCTCTTCTCCAAAGACAGCAAGCCCAGGATCTGCAGCAGGCAGTGTAAACACCCGCAGTCCCGACCCACACCACCTCTCTTTTGCATTTTAAGCAACAACCAGCCAGAAGAGCACCTGTGTTGTGTTGCTTGCCCGCATGGCTGTGATGGGGTAGAATAGTCAAGGACCAGGAGAGGGACCTTTGTAGTGCTGTGCAAAGAACTCATCCAACGTTCCCATCTATCAGACTGAGCTTTCCTCATTCTGCACACAAAAATAAAGAATAATGAGCATTTCTGAGTTATCAACAGTGAAACTGATGGCAAAAAAGGGGGGAAAAAGACACATTTTCCTCTCTATTATAGGACTGCCAAAAATTACAACCTCAGAGCCATGAACAATAGGAAGGCAGGAGCAGATCTGGTTTGAAGTGATGGAGCAAATAAGTCGAGATAATAGTAGAAATGAAATAATGACAGGGATGTCAGAGGAGGAGTGAGTCAGACCAACAGGCTACTCTTCCAAGCCCTGCCAGCAGCTTGCTACGTGACCTTGCACAAGTCACTTCGTCTGTTTGTGGTGTGAATTTCTCATCTGCAAACCCATATTTACCTTGCTTGGAAAATGCCTGGGTTTATAGATGTAAAACATTGAATATGAGCCAAGTATTGCTGCCACCTTGTTACCCCTGTCTCAATCTAAACATTTCTCTAAAAGAATAATGAAATATCTCTGATAGTCAATGCTCAGAAACTCTTCTGGAAGACACTGGGTTAAATCATGACTATATAGTGATCCTCTTTACTTCAGTGGAAGGAGGATTTTTATCTTTTGTATCCAAAAAGAAAGAATTTTCATGTCTTCCTGAAGTTAAAGTAACATATTTTGAGCTTCCAGAGGAAAATAATAGACATGATGCACTAAACCAATCATTTCTGAAATTTCACCTTAATTCTGAAGTGTCTGCATGTTCCCAGAAGACCTCCCATTTACAGACAAGGATGTTACAAAAACAGATGGTTTAAGGCTTGCCATCCTTTGACAATCAGGTAACATACAGGCAAGTCTTTTCCTTATCAAAAAATTCCCTGACAATGAGACAAGATTACAGGGGCTTATTTGGAAGTAAAGTTGATTTTAAAGTAAAGCTGATCTACATTTTTGTATCTGTACTGTGCAATGGAAAGAGATGTGAAAAAGAGAAGCAAAGAGGGAGGGAAGGTTAACTGGTGACAAGCATCCAATGTAGATTGTCACAGAAATTACTTTCCGATTTCTGGATTCTTTACAAAGCTGCTCTTCATTGGCCTCTGTTCACTTGGCTGTTCCCAACAAAGACAGTCAAGGGTGTCTTCTAATGGTCTAAGTGTTTTCTCGTCAGGTTTTCAATGACACCTATGTAAGTAAGCCCAAGGAAACCACAGAATCATCTCTTCAAATTTGCTCTCAAAACATCCTACCAATAACAACAGAAAATACGTGCATGTGAGGTTGGATTCAAAGCCCATCTCCTTGGTTGGGAAGACAGCATTTTGTCAGTGTGTACCTTAAACTCCTTAGAGGGGTCCAGCAATTTTCAGTGACCGAAAAAAAAGTCACTTTGCCTCACAATTCTCAAAATGCTGAGCCACCCTTCACACCCTGAGAGGTCACAGCTCACAGACAGGCAGAGGCAACCAGTTTGCACTGCTGCCCGCCAGCACTGCGGGCTCGGGAGCGTTCTGCACACTGCGCTACCTCTCTCTACAGAGTTCTCAAAACTATCCTCCTATATTTCTCTGAAAAAATGACCATTCCTTTAAAATATGGCACCTCTTCTCATGGTACACTGTGATGTGACTTAACGGCACCAGAGCCACAGCTCATATTTCCACGGGGTGCCAGCATCTCAGCACCAAAGTGCTCCTGGCACTGGGCTATCATTTGCACTGTAATTAAATTGAATCCACTCCTTGGCTTGGCTTTATCCCTGAACAATACCAGTGTTTGAGTAATACATTCTCAGGGCACTAATACATCACCCGGGCGAACCCTGTCCATGATGTATTGGCGCAATACATCAGAGTGCACTCCCGCTATAAGGATCTATGGGCATCATACATCATCAAGGTGAGGCTGAGTGGTGATGTATGGCTCAGAAGATGGTACCGTGCAGCAGTGGACTAGGCCAGGACCAAGAGGATAAAGGTTGGCATCGCTGTTATCTGATTTCCCAGTGTTATAATGCTGGCACTGAATCAGCCTTCCTGAACCAGCGTCTAAGTTTAGCCCCTTATTTATTTATCCCAAGGCATCGTATCACTGAAAGCGCCTCTCCTCAGATGCATCATTCTCACACGGGTCCCAGGGGATGGCTGGTACACAATTAGTGGGAGTATATTCTCAGCTTGATGTGAAGGGTTTTAGCCCATTAACACTAATGGCAGCTGCAGCGCTGAAGCTCTGTATATCACAGGAGACACGTACACATGCACATGTTAAGCTTTGCATGCATCTCACCCACCCAAGAGGCACCTGCAGATTATTGGGAACAAAACATTTGCAATGCTCAGAAAATCCATTGAAGCAAACAGTAAATTAATTGTTTTCAAATATTCACCCTTTCAAGAAAAAAAACCAACCAAAAATCAAAACATAAACCTGTCCAGTACGTGGAGGCATGTTCCCCAATGAAAGTGGCAGCCTAGAAGCATGACACCATCATGAAGAAAAGCCACCCATCCCCTTTGCCAGCCCATAAGCCATGAGCTCTGTAGGGAGCCTTTCTGCAAAGCAGTGGTGCTGTAGGACATGGGGGAATGATCAGGGTGGAGAAACAGGCTAATACTGCTTTTGACAACTGAGGGAGAAAGGAGGCAAAGAGATGTATTTGCTGCTTGAGAGTCTTTCCCTTCACCCCTCCCTTTTGCAAATAACAAAGTAAAATTAAAGTATATAGCAATATAAGGCTCAGCGGAGACACTTGGGGATATTTGCTCAGGAGGAGAATGACAGAGAATATCCCTAAATGAGCACAAAGGCCAGTTCCTAAGATGCACACCATGCATCACCGGAGCCTGCGCCTGGGCACTCTGATCCAGCATTTGGGACGGCAATGTCCTGGGGAGCAAAGGTGGCTAAAACCAATCTCTGTGCTCCTTATGGAGTCACTTGGGGTCTCCCATAAAGCAGACTTACTACTTCTGTGAAAGAAATAACAGGTATAATAAAATACTTACATCCCGGCCAACACCTCTGCCCAGCCCAGCCAGCCCCAAGGGGCAGTGAGGAACACTGGGGAAGACACCGGGCCAAGTCACAGTGTGTCCTTTTACCCCTCTGGCTCCTCAGGGCAGGTTCTGACTCGCAGCACAACCAACCACCACCTCTTGAGACCATCACAAGGAGATCACCTTCCTTACGGCATGCAAGGAGGAGGCTGGCACAGCCAGCACTGCTGCAATGTAGGGAAGAGCCAGCCAGCCCTGCCCTGGTCAGTGGCACGTGAACCCAGGCCCTGTGTCTTTATTAAGAGGTCAAGTCCTTAAAAATATAAGCACAGGGATTTCCCTCCAGATGTATCCCCAAACCAAGCAACCAAGATAATAGTTTTTTTAATTAAAAAAAAAACAATCCTAAGGCACTGACTGAAATAATTTCTCAGACTCTCAATCTAGTCTTTGAAAACAACCTAGAAATGACATTCTCATTAATTACACACCATGTACTCAGAAAATGACAGCACTGCTGAGATGACAATGACAAGAAAACAGAAAATAGCTTGGGCAGGTGGATACCAAGCACACTGTCATGAAAAAATACTCATCTTCATACAGGCAAGGATGGCCAGAGCCCAGCGAGGAGCAGGAGCAACGCTGGTGTGAACAGACCATTTCTGCACCGGAGCCCCAGTGAGCAACGGGTAAAGGCACCCTCCTGTTACCCTTGCGAAGCCAAGACAAGCTCAGCCTGGACAATGCATCTGTCTTTGCTTACTCTTTGAGCTGCTGTCAGTGCAGCGTGATTGATTACTGGAGCTGGGAGGCGTCCCCACCACGACACAGACGAAGAGCAAAGGCAGAGGTCTTCCCCTTGCTGACTCCTGCTCAAGTCAGTAGGAAGTAGATGTAAACTAGAAGCACCAAAATAAGTGGGAAAAATGTTTGGTGTGTGCTTCCACAGTGACAGAAGACTTTGCAAATTCACATACTGGAGAACATGAAGAGCAGCAAATCCTCTCTAAAACAGGAAAGAAATGGTTAGGGTGAGTGGTGGGGTGGGAGAAACAGCCTGGTAGTTTACATGCTAATGTCGGACTTGGAAAACCTGGGTTTACTGGTCTGCAATGAACTCATAAACTTCTACATGCCACTGGTGAAACGTAGCCCAAACCCCAGGAACCACTTACAAGAACTTTAGGAGTTGGGTTAAATCTCATTGAAACTGCAAAACGTGCTCGCTTCATTGAAACTAACTGTGAAGGGCAGGAAAAGTCACCGTCACCTGAAACAACAGCGTGTGTGAACCAGCTTGGAATATGAGATACCCAGCGGATGGAGCTGGGGAGGCACCGCTCGAGCACAGGCTACATCAGCACGTCTGCCCGCAGGCGGGAGCAGCTAGTAGGTGAGCGGCTAACAAAGCTGGGCGCACAACGGCCGGGCCTGCTGTGCTCTCTGGAAGAGTCAGTAAAAAACAAGCAATGAACCTGTTTCTGATTGTTCAGTTCTCCTGTGTACAAGCAAACAAGACCCTCATGTGTCCTTTAATAACTACAATAAAAGGTGCATTAAGAAGAAAAAGCAACTTGAGAACAGTCTCCCCTGTCCCTGGAATAATTTATAAACTATTTCTTTTATTTTTTCCCTTTTCCTTTTTTTTTTTTTTTTTGCTTTTAGAACAGCTCAGAGCAATACCTTGCTTAAATCAGATCCATCTTCACCCAAAAGCACAACACATCGGCAACCTCGGGCTTGCCAAGCCCTGAGAGCATCGTCCTTGCAGGGGGGGCAGAGCCGCTGCTGCTGCGCATTGCAGAGGCCATGAACAGGAGCAAGGGTGCTGATGGAGCTGGGCACTCACAAAAACACACGCACGCAGCACCCACGCTGGCTGGGACATTCACGGGTGCAGCAGGCTGGTGCAGAAGCTGACATAAGTAGCTGGCTGCACTCGGTGGCTCCGCTGGTTTTTCTTGGCAGAGATCTGTTGACTTTTGGAATAAGAGGGAATAACCTGGTTTCATTCAGGAGTTGTTTGGTTTAAGAACGTGCACCTCCGCAGGTCGGGGCTGTGCAGACGGACTGTTTTTGCGAGAGAGCGAGCGAAAACAGAGCGAAGTTTCAGAAAGAAAGTTTATTTTAAAGTATTTCCTACCATCTGGTCAGATTATACTTTTAAGAGTTCAATTATCTTCTGATAAACTTACCAGCCAAATTAGGAAACTAAATACAATTATTAAAGCATAAGAGAACAATATCAGATTTGCTTCAAGTGCCAATCCAAATTTAACAAGCCCACAGATCCTGACAAATAATTCCAGAAAGATCCTTCAGCTTCATTTCAAACTAGAAGAACAGATGAATGCCTGGGATATGATTTACATTTATTCTCATGTTTTTAATCAAAACTTACACAGTCCTTTTAGCTGGCCAAAACCAGAACTAGGATTTTATAAAAATGTATTCAATTTCTCCATGGAATTGGGGGATCTGAGCTGCTCTGTGCTGAGCTATTGAAGTGCTGCACAAACCCTACCTCCAGCGCACAACACAAAGTCTGAAAACCTGGGAAAAAATTCCATGTACCCCAGCATTTTGTAGAGCAATCTTTTATCCAGATGCTCTCCCAGCAGCTAGATTAATCTCCTCAAGAACTTTTTTTATGAAAAAAAAATTTAAAAGAAAACTTCCCCTAAACTCTTGGCCAAGAGTTCAAAGTCCTGTGAATTTACACAGCAACCTGCAGCGTTAGCATTCCCCCCGCAGATCCGCACCCTGCCACGCGCCCAGCGCCTGCCGTGGATCACATAGCGATACTCCTAAACGGTCACTGGCATAACAGATTTCCAACAGTAAAAA
>NW_009260622.1:4599278-4612065 GCF_000687185.1 Egretta garzetta | reverse complement strand
AAAATTGTGAAGAGTGAAAACATCAGGATGCAACACCACCACTGGTGAAATTTTGTATCATCAGAGGTGTTTTACCTTATAGATTCCTAGTTTTTCTCTGTTCCTATATACAACATGGGCTCCTGGATAGCACGTGTCAGTGGCGTTAATTAGGAGCAGAGCAATTGCTGACCACCAGTCAAGAGACACTAATATCTTACACAGGAGTTGGTTCACAAGCTCAGTTTATGGATTATTAATGCCATTGTGTTTAAAGGGCAAAGCCCAGAAGGTGTAAGCATAGCACCGTTGGCTTTGACAGTGCTAATGGGGCAGACGGCTTTAAGCTGCCTGCATTTATAAATTCTTGAGTCCCCATATTCCAAGGAAAGGAAAAACCTTTAAGCCCGACAACTCCTCCCCAGCAAGTTACAGAAAAAAACCCCCAGTATTTAGAGGAGAATGTGAACTCCAGTTCCTGATGGAAAAACACGCTCCTCTTGCAGTGATCTTTGTTGTTGTATTTTTGTATGGGGGTTAAAAAAGGTTTGATTTTGCAGTTTAGCATGTTGAGGCCTCTCAGCGCTCGCCGTCGGAGGGTGCCGATTACCCAGCTTCATTCATCAAAGTGTCACTTTTCTGACAGCCATTAATAAATATACTGCCAGAGCCCCTCACACCTGGCAGCCATGGCACACTGCAACACGCCGCTAACCTAATTTGCTAATTGCTGCTTTCCCCATTAATTTTAGTCCTGTCTTGTTTGGTGTTGACATGGAAGGAAAAAGAAGTAAGAGTGGGGGAAAAAGCAGGCAAGAAAGTTATTTGATGATTTCTGTTTATGTGTTCATTTATTCCTTGCCCTCCATCACCATTTACTTGGTTTATCTACTTCTGTTAACCTATTTACTTTTGCCCTTTGCACGAGAGGACTGTGGGCGATCTTAATTGTGGTGCTGCTGTGTGAAGAGTTAATAATCCGCAAACAGAGTTTTTATCCCAACATATGCCCCAACTTTTGTGCCCCCAGCTGACTACCTCCTCCCTGGCCCCCCCAAGCCACTTCCATCACCATTTACTTGGTTTATCTACTTCTGTTAACCTATTTACTTTTGCCCTTTGCACGAGAGGACTGTGGGCGATCTTAATTGTGGTGCTGCTGTGTGAAGAGTTAATAATCCGCAAACAGAGTTTTTATCCCAACATATGCCCCAACTTTTGTGCCCCCAGCTGACTACCTCCTCCCTGGCGCCCCCAAGCCACCCCCTCCCAGCCAGCAGCTGCACCCCACCAAGGCCAGGGGTGCTCTGCCTCCCCAGACTTTGGTCTCAGCTTTGCCAGCACTTCAAATCTGCCAAAATCCCTGTTCTGTTAATTCAATTCCTGGCCACTCTCAAACAGAGATCACTCAGTTCCATTAATCATGTGATTTTCTGATAAATATCCTCTTTAAGGCCCAAGCACAGACCAAGTCCTTTGTGACTAAGCTGGACTGAAACGCAGGTCTCCAGCCGAGGTCAATTAAGACGAGGAGTACCAGACCCATCAAGCCTTCAGGCAATGATGAATTGTTGTTGCAGCGCTAGTAAAAGTCTCCCTGCAGGACACTCACCAAGCTGTTGTACTTGGACCACACATTGGGGTCCATATGCTCCAAAGCTTTCCTTTGCCTGATTAGATCTAGCAATGACTTTCTTCACCCACTGCTCCAGCTGTGGTGGTAGGCTCTGCCTCCCCTGTTCAGGAATGGGGCACTAACGCCCAGGAGCACGGAGGCTCTTTGAGCTCCAGGTAGATGCTTGGCCACAAATGTCTGGCTAAGGAAGCAGACACACCTGGGTTCAGCAAAGGTTTCCAGATCAATCATCCTTTTTCTCTAATTAATGCAAGAAATAGGCACATCTATCCCAAAAGTAAGACCTGTGTGCATCCTCCTGTCCCCTCAGCTTGCCAGCTTGAGTCCTTCTTTGAAAGCCTTCTTTTAAATACCAGCTGTCAGTGCAAGATTCCTGGTCCCTTCGGGTAACCAGAGCCTCCCACTGCTGAGGCACCCAGTCACCAACCATGCAATGCTTGTGATGAGAGAAACAGTTCTCTCTTGGTCCAAGAGCCTTGCCTTTGAGCAGACATCCAGGACGGCTTCCACTGTCAGCCTGAGCCAAATGCAGGAACTTCTGATTTTTCATTAAGACCTGGAAGACAAGAATGTGGATGCCAAAGGCAGCCAAATTCCGCCTTCACTAGGGACTTACAGTGTGTCATCCACACACTGAATATCCCAGTCTCAGAAATAATTCAAACACTGGGGACACATTTTAGAAGCAGTTGCAATGAGTTGCTACTAGATATCAGCAAGGAAAGTTTTGCTGCTTCTGAATGGAGTTTAGTGCAAAACAAATGTTTTTCCTTAAAAGAAGCAGAGGATATAAACAGATGGAAATTGGATCACATCACCAGAGGGGTGAAAATCAGGAATAATCTAGGTTGTTTCAAAGTGTTGAGTATGTAGGAAAACTACTTTGAATCAGCATTCGTATGACTGCTGCTAGGGGAATCAGCTCAGGTCTGGAAGGAGGGTTCCACCAAACCTGCATTGGACATTGTTTTTTCCACCTTTGAAACACGTGTGTGTGTCTGTTTAGCTGTCCTGCCAGTTAAAATTGTGCTGCTATTTAGTTTTCCAATGGCACAGCACTCCTCCTAGCTGGTAGAAGTGTAACCCACAATTCTCCTTAACTGGAGATCCTGGTGGGATCCTTCTGTATTTCACCTTTACCGAGAAAGTTGGGCTGGTTTGTATTCACCTTGAGAGGTCCACTGCAGCGCTGGACCGCTGCTCCGCAAGGCCCCAGCCCCCAAGTTGCTGAGCAAGACCTGCCACCAGCAGGGCCTTCAACTTCCAAGGGCCTTAGAAGTAAAATATACTATCCTGTTCCAAGTGAAATTAAAAGGGCCCAGTAAAGACTAACAGCATTTTAGCTTTTAGTCCTTTAAAGTTAAATTTACTGCCTCCATTTAGCAATGTCCCTGTAAAAATCCCTCATGGCACAGAAAAACCTCTGTGCTGTTCAGCAGTGCTATGGCAAACAAAGTATTTCAACCTGGGGATCTAGCTATGTATTTATCTGCCTTTATTTAGGTCTTTGTGTCTTTTTATTCTCTTTGGTGCTCAACAGCTCCAAGCAATAAGGCAGCACAGGTTGTCATGCTCCCTGCTCCTCAAGTCCAGCATCTGCTGCTGCCTGCTGAAGAGCCGATCACAAGGAGGGAAGCCACCGACACGCAATTTACCCCTGCGACAGGGAAGGATACAGCTTTATAGCACTCCACTGGCTCTTTTTCCCAGTGCAGACAGATCAAGAAAAACTAGCCAGGGCAGAGCATGAGTAAAATGATCAATGCTCTACCCACTAGTATGATAACTCCTATTTTTCAGAAGTCAAGGTTACCTCAAGGCTTTAACCACTCTGCAGTACCACCCCTGCCCTCTAAAGATCTGATTCATTTTCTTGCACAAACCTTGACATGCTCTGACCCATGGCCACTGAGTTTGCTGGACATGTTTTCTGCATACAGGCAGGCAGACCACTGAAGCTTTTCCCAAGGAAGGTTTTGTCAGAGTGGGGACATTTGCTGTAAAAAGGTTTTTTGAGAGCATTTTCTGACAAAAGAGAAAATAAAGTAAAACATTTTGTTGAAAAATACCAGGTCAGTTGGAGAGGAAGCCCTTTCATCTTCCATTCTCTGGGTTGGTTTTATTATGCTGTGAAGCCATTTTACTGAATTAGTATCGTAATCATGGCAATATAATGGGGGTATCGAACACTGCAGCATGAGCCAGATCCCTCAGCTGGTACAAACCAGCATGGCTCCATTAACTTCAGTGGAGCCAATTTATATCAGCTGAGGATCTGCCCTTTAGTTTTTACTACAGGAAAGCCAGACTACAAATGTGTCAACTTTTATAGCAATGTTTTCTTTCTCTCCTGAGTGCGCAATTTTGAACATTCCCCTATAAAATTTTCCAAGCCTGGAGCAACTTTCCTCCTTCCTCCAGTTAAAACTCACCTCACCTGATGGAGGCAACGGGGCTCTGGAGACGCTCTACTTCTTTGCCCACCTCAGGGAGCTGGCAGCATCCCCACGTTGAGACAGCTCAAGCCTGCAGCCAGCCAACGGGACAGTTGTGAAAATGGAGATGAGGCCACAAACATCTGCTCTTCCTGGGAAGCATGACCCTTCCCACAAGGAGAAGGCTGCTCCACCAGCCCCCTTTGGAAGGCCACTAGGTCCCCAGAATGAAAGCGCACTGAAGAGTTCAGGGCCCCTCAGCAGCCTTGCAGTAAATGCCTTTTGTTCAAAGCCCAGAGCTGTTAATTAAAGACTGGTGATTAATGATTAAACTCCACGTGGTTCCTATCTCAGGCTTAAAAAGTCCTAGGGATGCTGACTTTGCTGAAGGCTTCGGTGTGGGGTTCTGGGATGTGAGTAGCTATTTATAGAGAAGTCCATCAGAGGTCTGAAAGGAAGTGCTCCTTCCACACAATTAAGAGGAAAAAAATACCATTTCCAAAAAATATAAAGGTCAAATATTCAGATTAGGTAAACAAGCTCTCTGCCTGTATGAGCCACAGCAAGAAATGAGGGACTATTTCTCTGTGTGCTTTCCCCAACTGGGTGCATTCAGCTCTTGGACTCAGGTTTCGATAGCAAATATTCTCTCTTAGAGAGTTCAGAATTCATTGCCCATACAGCTCGCGGATCCTCACGCCACACTGTGTTCGTGAATAATGAACTCAAATGAACAGGCTTCCATGTGCAGGATCTTACTAGCGCATCAGGGCAGTGTTTACTCAGTGCCAGGGGTTGCTGCTAAAGGGCTTCCCAGCTGCATTTGCTGTGCAGCAGACACTTAGGTATCCACCTCACCAGTTCAGAAAAGCTGTCCCATCTGGAGCAGCATTTTAAGAATAACACAGAAGGACCCTTTGGCAGTACAAGGCTGGTTCACACAGCTCCTCAGGCCCTGAAGCTGGTGCAAGGTGCTTGGCTTTCCTGAATGCTGTAAAATTCATGCTACTCTACAAGTTTCTTAGGTATCCTGACAAAGTTTAAAACAAAGCAAGGGCTGTCCAGGCATATTGCAGAATTGGTCCACTCTGTAGCCAGCTGGAGGCATCAGTCCTTCCTGAATTATGGTCTGAAAGCTTCAGTGTAGGATCCGAACCTCACAACTTCAAACTCTCATATCGGGCAATGCCAGCAATGTACGGCTTCTGCCATCCACTGCGAGCAAAACGCGTCAGGGCAGCACAGAGCCATGTTCAAACCCAGCCCAGCCACTCAGCACCAGGCAAGGCAGGCTCCAAACCGAGCCTGCCTGAGCAGCACAGGCTAGTAAAATTAAAATCAGTGGGATCTTTTTTGAGATCTGCACTACTACGGCTGAACACTGTTTGAAGTTTTGAAAATTGTTTGAAGTTTTAATTATTTTAAGACATTGGAACTATAAATATTTTGCTCAGGTCCCCAGATTTGGACATTGCTGACCAATTACAGACCAGATGCTTTTCCTGACTCTCTCTCTGACCACATTCAATTAAAGAAGGTTGATTTATGCTCTGAATGTTAGGGCATAGCCTCTCCTCTTATAAAAATGCATATACACATGTTCTGACAGCTCCTCATTTGCTTCAGTCCAGCATCTGATTTACTGCGGTCCACAAAATCCTAGAAACAATGGGTGGAAGGGCCCTTTGGAGCTCTCAGATCCTACCTCTTGCTCGGAGGGGGCTATTGCCAGCACGAGGCCAGGTCAGCCATGGCTGTGGTTCCACACACACTCTCTGTCCTGTGCTATATCCATAACAAGCAGTTATTTCTTAATCAAAGGCAGTCGTGTTGCTCAAATATGATTTGCCCATCATAAACCCATGCTGATTTTTCTGATTGTCATCTTGACTTTTTAAGCCCATCTTTGAAAATGGGTTTCAAGAAGACATGCTCCATGACCTGGAGCCCAGTCTGACTGACCGGGCCAACCATTGCCTGGGTCCTGCTCGTTGCCCTTCTAGCAGACTGGAGTAACATCAGCCTTTTACAGTCATCAGGGACCTCCCCCAGATCACCATCATGTTTCACAGGCGGCAGCCTCACAGTTGCATTGTCTGACTTGTTCATCACTTTCGGGTGAATTCCATCTGACCCCATAAATTCAAATACATCCAAGTTCTCTGAGAAGTTCCTAAATAGTTGTCTGTCCACTGCTGGCTGCCCCTTTCCATCCCATGTTGATTTTGACAAGAACATCAAGTCCCATTGCCACTGTTTTACATTTTCAGGTCTCCCTGTGGAATAAAAATTTTTAATTGTGGTTTTGGGGTGTTCCCCCTCCCTGCCCTTCAATCATACTTGTGGGATGCAAGTTAGACACGTTTATGTTGAAAACTTCAGTAGGAGTTCTCAGAGCCTAATTATTCCCTATCAAAGTATAATAAATCCTATATAGGCTATATACCCTATAGCCTGTATATCCTATAGACTTCAAGAGATTGTCATTATTATTATCCCTTTGTGACCCTGACGGTTAACCAAAAAAATTTGGTACTTCATGTTTTTTCCACTTAAAAGTAAATTAACTGAAGGTGGAATCAATGAGCAGACCCTGTTTGTTTACAAAGTATGTAAAAAGTCCCATTCTTCCTTCCATGGCATAAACCGTGAGAAAGGATTGCTCTACAGAGCCTTTCACCCCATTGCCTTTCTGACCAGCACTCAACCCAAAAATCTCTCTCCAGGTTTTCTTGAAATTATTTTCACAACGTATTTTGCACTGGTGTCTCTCAGGTTTCATGGTCTTTCTACAAATGTGTTTTACAAAACACTCCAAAGCTTCAGCATATATTCCACATGTGCCTGTTTCATACGCAGACACATGTTTGGGTTTTGGCTGGTGGCTGCTATCACTTAAGCTATGTGGTTTCAAAAATGTCTTCTTACAACTATCCTAGTAAAGGAGTGGCACTTCTACTTAGCCCATAATGTTACACGACTGGAATTCATTATATGGTTTTCTCTGCTTTGTTTTAGCCTGTGAAAGAATGCATTTGCTACACAGTGCCCCAGGCAGTTCATCAGCAAGAGGGCTCAAACCCAGCATGACAGACATTACAGAATCACGGAATATTCAGAGATTATATTGAAGTTACAAACACTATGTGTATATCCTTATCCATCCCAGTGATAGTTCTCCTGGCTCCATGAGTAAAATATAAAGTGCTTCCTGCAAAAAAATGAAGCCATTAGTGGGTAATTAATGCAAGCCTTGAATGCTAAAGCGGTATGAGTAATACGTCTTTTGAAGTTTGGCCACAAGAGGAAGGGGGGAAAATCTCACATATCAATTTGACCTGACTCAAAGCTTTAACCAACAAAAGGTCTGAAATAATGTAAAATAAAGGTCCTAGCCTGGAGGATATGGTCACTTGTGTTTAAGATCTCATAGGCACAAAACTAGGCAGAGGAGCATGCCCTCTCCCTTCCTAGTCTATCAGGGCATATGCAGATCCCAAGGTCCTTGCTGTATTATGGAAAACAGTAGAATGAAAATATAATTAAGCTGCTTGTTTTTAAAGATAGGTTTTCCTTGAAGTACTCTTGTTCCCAAAAAGTAGCTCTCTACTGCCTGACAACAGGGTGATCCATGTCCCTCCATTCTATGGAACCTGTAAAAACAAGACACCAGGACATCAGTCCTTGGCCTATGAAAAGACAGTAAATTTCAGGAGCTTGAGGAAAAAGACCTGGCTTGAAACTAAAGTTTTACCTAAATATGGTGTCTTTAAGTAAGGTGAAAAAGTGTCAAAAGAAAGGTAAGAACATATTTTGAGGAGCAAATTTCTAATACTTAGAGCTAGAAGACTATCAGCCATCAGCACTGAGAAGATTCAGAGCTCTCCATAGTCCACAAAGCCAGAGAAAGCAAGCATGGGTTACACCACAGCTTTCAAACTGAATGTAAAAAAGGATAAAACTTCAATAGACATAATCCCATGGTCTGTTATTCTGAAGTAAATCCAGCAGCTCTTTGGAAATCAGGAGTGGGTTACTCCTGGTTTAACTGAAAGAGAAGTTTTGCCTGATGCTTTTAATAGTTGCAGCAGAACACAAACATCTGGGTCCAATTCCCCACTGATCCAAGCCCTTAGTTACCACAACTGTAAAATACCTATTTCACAAGAAAGTAGAAAGCCAGCATGAAATGCCTTTTTGTGCTGACAAACGCCATTACAATGAAGTATCACCTAGACTCAAGTCTAGCCAATTCCCTTTGTTTCCAATTTTCACACGCACCAAAGACTTATCCTCACTTAAGCAAAACAAGTCAGTAATGTGACAATGGAAGATAAATGTATAATGCATGAACACCGGAGGAAAAGAGTTAGAATGTGATTGCAAGTACAACGATAGGTCCGTTCCAGAGTGGGAATAATTAGCCCTTTAATTAAACTTATCTTGCTGCTAGACAAGAGCAATGCTCAGCAACACCTGGCCTGGAACATTCCCGTCTCTGCAGGCAGCAGATGGAGCACGCAGACAGGATCCACCTCCCTCCTTCCAGGTCCACTGTTGCCTGTGCCAGTAATTAAGGTCTGGGACAATGTCTGAATTATTGTGAACATTGCCAGACATTTCCTTATCTGATTTGCCCTCAGTAGGTGAAGCTGGACTTTTCTTTTTGCTGATTTTCCCCTCATCCTTCCACCCCTTTTTGCCATCCTAAGGTTACACTCCTCATCTCATTCCCATTCAGGGCAACACAGAAATAAACAGATTTTGCAGCAACTTGCATGCAAGTATTTCTTAGGGACTTCAGCAGGGCTTTGCTGAAACAATTTCATCCAGGTGACAGCCAGTACAGGCCTGAAAGTGTTAGCCTCCAAGTTAACTGCTTCTTTGACCCCTTTTTGGTGCCCTGACAGGGAATTAATTTAGATGTCAGGCCTTTGGGATCCTTTTCACATCCCTCCTGAAATCATTACAACATAATGACAAAACAGGGGCAGGTTAAAAGCCTGGCTGCTCCTGTAACCTTCCTCCAACAGCAGCTTGCTTGGGAAAAAAAATGTAGGAACAAGTCAAGTAGACTTAGCAATGCAAAATACATAACAATATATTCAGTATCGAGTGATTGTATTTTTTTCCATGAATTAGGCTGTTTGAACCTTGGTAAACCACACATTCCGTTATCCCATAGTAAGTAGCTCCATGGTATAACTATGTATTATACGGAAAGGTAATTTATTTGTTTATATTAAATTTGTGACCTGATATATTATTTTGAAGTTCCTTATTTTATCCCGTGAGAAACTCAGTGATCAGCTGTTCCCCACTTGCTTTCCCCTCACAGCTCAGGCTTCCATGCACCTCTAACACAGCGGGGTTTCCTTTTCCAAGCAGAAGAATCCAACGTTGACATTTCGAGACAGAGTGACTAACTGTACCATACATTTAATCACCTTTATTGCCTTTTGTTGCACCTTTGCTATTTAAAACATGCACTTGGGATAGGGGGACAAAAAATTCACAGACTATTCAGACTGTGGGCACACCAAAGATACCTACAGCGAGTTGGTAAGTGAGCCACTTCTATGGAAATTACTCCCAGATCTCTCTCCTGAGTAGTAATATCTTGCTCAAAGTCCATTACTGAGCGTACAAAGTTAGAACTGATTTTCCCCATGTCCTCTCCTTTATCCACTTCACCGCCCATTCAATACCAAGAGATTTCCTAAATCTTTGTTGAATGCAATGCAATAGTTCATCTCAGTTCTTTCCACCTTAACCATTTCACTGGGAGACGGCAGGATGAACCACTGACAAAACCGCTTTCACAAAACAAAACTCTCACCTGGGCAGAAACTGGTCACCTTTAAACTTAAAACCCTCCTTTAATCATCTTAAATTAAGAGGTGTTGGCCTTGTGTTTGTTGTGCTGTAGAGCATACTGAATTATAGCACTGTGTGAATTTTAACTTTAAATCACTTGGATTCTACCTTGAACCAGGTAAAACCAATCCACTTTTCTCTCCTTAAAACAAGCAACTTGGAAAGTTTTCCTAGTCTGCTTGCAGTGAAAATTTACATGAGTTACCTATCCAGTGGTTTCAGTTTTGACAGGTAATGTTCTTTATCTGAACCATTTAGTCAAGAACACAGTCAGGACCCAAATAAAAAAAGACACATCCAATACTCATGGTGTAACAGTTTTGCCCATCTCATGTATCCACAACATCTATAGTGGTGAGGCTTAGCAAAAAGGAGACAAGTTTAAAATGGCACAAGGAAAGCAGTATCTGTGATTTCTGTAGTGCCATCAGCACACAGGGGACTCTTAAAATCTTGAAAAGTCAAAGTCTACTGTCCTTAAAATTTGGATTGTAAAGCCAATGAAAAAAAAATAATATTCTATAGGCTAGCGAAGCTGGGAAAGATAAGGCTTACACTAAGGCATTAGAGTTGGTTGAATAATAATAAAACTAGACTCATTAATATGTTCACAAATAAGCATGCCAGATTTCTGGGGTGACATTAATCATGGCTTGCAATTATTCACTTGAAAAATCAGCATGAGAAAATGAAGCATGATGTTTCATCCATTTTAGTACACATTCTTTGTGTGAAAATTCACACCAGAATTTAGTGATTATTACTCTCTTGTTAGGTTCTCTCATCCCATGGAGCAACACAGATTTGGAGTCCATTAACACTAACCAAAAGGGAAAAATAACTTTCTAAGGTGAGCTGGTCCAATTCCTAGAAAAAACAACTGAGAAAAAACACTTACCAAAAAATGAATACAATTTAATAAATTAGAATTTTTTTTACTGAACAGAAAAATGAGGATGAGCTTGCAACTGAGTCTTTACAAGGAGCGTTTGACTTGGACTAATTTATATTTTTCATCTATGAGAGTGTCATTAAACATAGAGCATAATGGCCACTGAAGTGATCCGTAAGTTAGTTCTGTCTGTCAGTTTGTTATAATAACCTGCTGTGTTACATCCATAATTTAAAAGAATGAAAAGACAGTTAAGGTAAAGGTAGGGAAGGGATCTGTTGAGATTATCACTATTCCACAGAGGTGAGAAGTGAGACTTTATTGGATATTGCATCTAGACAAGAATTCCAGATATAAGGAGATGGAAGGAGATGATGAAGGAAGAAGTTAAGGTAGGTTATCCAGCACTAAAGTAGGCCCTAGTTTCTAAGGGACTGCAAAAGCAGTAACACAGGAGGAATCTACATCAACCCTAACAGGAGTAGCACCTAGATCTCAGTGAGCCTGTTTGGATGAGCAGAGAAATACAGCATGTGCTGCATAGAAATGCTAAAATATTTGGATTTTTTTGTCTGTTTATTTTAAATAAAGGATGGAGATGGCAAAGGAACCCCATGGACCAGAGGGGTGGATTTGGGTGGTATTCTTCTGTACCTTGCAGCTTGGCTCCTTTCCAGTTTGCACAGAACAAACTGATTTGTAGGCAGCCCCGAAGATGGCTGATGCACACAGAGTGGGCAGTGGAGGGATAACTGGCCTCATTTTCATATGCAAAGTGGAATCAGAGTTGATACTTACTAAAATCTGACTTGAGATGTACATTAAATTCAATTATAATTTTAGGCAGGACCTGAACAGAATCCTATCAAAGGTGTGTGTCCAGATGAGCATAAGCAGACTGAGTCAAATTCTGTGTCCCCACACCAGCGTGGAAATGGCACTGGAGCATCCCCCACTCTGTCACAGGAGGCTAGAACTATTTGCAGTATCCCATCTTTTTAGCTGCAGTTGATTTTTATATTAAACTAAATATACTAATTTGTTACTGGGACAGAGAAAGGTGCGTTTTAGATAACCTTTGTGCACAAGCAACTGCTACTATTTGCAACCCAAAGTCCATGAGCCCAGCATTTTCAATTCTTCAACAACCTTGGCACCTGCAAATGCAGTGTAGTTGTGATCAGAAGCTATTTTTTAAATGAGAAACATATTTTTTAAAGGTTAGCCAAAGGCAACTGTATACACAAATAGGGGGGGAAAACTCAAAATCTAAATCTTTCTTCCAAATATTTTTGACAGTTTCCTTGAACCATGACTCCTGGCAGTAGTGTATGACTTTCCTACTGACCAGGGCTCCTCAGGACACAAAGGGAGAGCTAGATCTGTACTCTACAAGGGTTATGTCCAAATACCAGTCGTGGTTCTGGAAAGTCAAGAGGAAAAATCTACAACTGACCACTAAACAAGAAGGAGACCATGGGGTACAGGTGAGAAGGTGGTTCTGTCTGACAACAGGACACAGCTCCTACAAAAGGCTTTGCCAGAACCACTGTTACATGGCAGGACCCTACACCCTCACAAAGAGATGTTGTGTAAGAAGTAAAGAGAACATCACAGTGCCTGAGCACAGCTGCTCAAAAAGCAGCAGAAGGCCATCAACAGAAGAAAAGACGCCCCCAGCTGTAGAGAAGAGACAACAGATCTATTCCCAGTTCAGACTTAGCCTCCAATCCTAGTCTCCTTGTAGTGATAGCGATTTCCAAGAACAGCCGTGTAAAAAAACACAACAGGAAAGGAGAAAAAGCATATGTGACTAAACATAGCTGGTGCAGACGTAAGCACAACAGCTTTGGTTTGGCAAAAGGTCGCTCGTTGACACCAACAATGGGTTTTGCCCCTCTCCCTGAAGGTGAACCAGGGGATTGTTCCCTCTCTGTGCCACGTCTTGCTACCTGGGCTTCCGCTGCA
>NW_009260622.1:4585865-4599267 GCF_000687185.1 Egretta garzetta | reverse complement strand
TTCCTGCCGCCTTCCGCAGGACCCAGCAGCCCAAAGACACATTCGGCCCATAGCATCCACAGTCTGGGCACAGTTAGGAACACAAATTGACCATTACGTCCTTTATTAATCTACTCTAATTTTTATGCTGTGAAAACGCCTAATTCCACTGCTTTGGCTACTGGCCCCTAACATAACAAGTTACATGGGACTTGTCTCATCAAAATATCATCATGTCTAAATAGAGGATCTGTCTGAACCACAGTGAAAATGAGTAATGATCACAATTATGGGCTGTATAACAGTCCAATAAAATCTAATTAAAATGATCCATATCCCATCTGCCAACAGCACATAAGCAACACCAGCCATGGCAGGGTGGGCAAGGGAAGAAAGTAAATAACACTGTCTTAATTTTTAAAATATCAAATATTTCACAGTGAAAAAGCTATTTATATTTTATAACTAGCTCCAAACCATGCTGCCAATGAACTTCTGTGGTGACTGGAGAATCCTCACCCTTAACTTAGGAGAAGTTTCGGGGGGCTGCTCCCTGGGAGAAAATCCCAGGAAGAAGTTCCCTCAAAGTAAACTTTTCAGAAGAGCCTGTGCAGTTGGAGTCTCTCAGCCTATTTTCAAGCTGATTTAAGAACTGAGTATCCTGGGTTCCAGTGACTTTTACTGATGTAAGCACATTTGTACAAACAAAAAAAAAAAAAACCAAACCACTTTTTGGGCATCATTCCATTGTTTCTTCCTTTGTCAGGACAGCAGCCAAATAAAAATATCATCACGTGGTCTCACTTCCCATACTTAGTGCATCTCCAAACTTGGACACTTCTTGGGCTTTCTACAGCCAGAAACAAATACAGTTCAAGTTACTTTCTATCACATTTTCTGTGACCTGTTCTCATTTTTGAGACAGTGAAGCCCGTTATTTGCTTTCTGATAACATTAAATATGAGGTTATCAACAAATTGCCAAGAAGCAAAATAGTACCATCCCACTCTACCTGAAAACAGAAAACATTTGGGATAACACCATGTTCCCCACATCTCACTGACCATTTAAGGGAACCAGAAAATCAAAGGAGAAGATACAAAAGATTAGGAGAAAAGGTGCTGAAGTCTGGTTTGAAGGAAGAGAAAAGAAACACTTGGTGATGGAAACTAGAATATGCTTTCTCACCCAAAGGTGCCATGAAGTGCACTGCAAAGCCATGCCTGGAAAGAAACAAAGATGAGACTACTGAAAGAGCAAGCTGAAGACCAGGAAGAGCGCACACATCAGTGTGCTTGAGATGGCTTCACAAATGTTAAAGATTACACTCAAGTCAACAGTCAGGGTTTGACTCATTTTGTATCTTGAAGAGAAGTGAAGTAAAGCTAGAGACAGCCCATCCTAAACTCCAGGCAGCAAAAGCACACACTGAGTTTCAGCAAGTTTGCCTGGCTGTAGCTTGAGCTTTGTTACAAGAAACCAACCGTGATTTCAGAGGGAGACTTCAGCTTTGGATCCAACTTCTACCTGGAAGCCACCCAGCAAAAGAGCCAGGGAACAGCAGCACACGTGCACTACTTTAATAGAGGTATTCACCAATGCACTCATTTAACACTTGATTAAATTGCCTTTGTGTTCTATTGCTGGTAGCTTGGTGAAAGGATGACGTCTCCATCATTTCTCCATAACATGGCTAGTCTTTATGGTTGGCTCTCCAGTGCTTTGGCCTTACACAGGGGATGGTTCTTGATGGTTTGAACTACATCCTTGCCCTGTTGCTGGTACCAGCTTTCATCCAACCATCGCTCACTTGAAATCAAACCAGCCTGAGACGTCCTTTCTGGACTTACAGAAACAGATGCAAAGGGATGGATGTGATCCTCCCTCACAGTTTAGAAGCTGTGGGACTGTTTCTCATAGTTCAGTAGGAACTCAGCCTTCACCCCATCTCTGGTGTTTTCCTTCAGAAAGAGAAGTGCTCCTTATTACTTGTAAAATCTTCCTAAACATATCTTTCTACCTCAGCCTGTTAGCACCTAATTCTTGAACTGCATTCTTGGAAAGCTCCCTGACTCTGCACCTCCCGGCCTGTATCTCTCTCAAGGGGCACACATGCCTTCCCCACCCTCTGTTCTTCCTTCACATCAATAAAAAGTGTGCTCTAGCTGCCAAGTCCAAAACACTGATTTTTAATCGAAGTTAAGAATGTTACCTCTTTGAAGTTTTGTCTAGTGATCAATTTTTACATATGAATTTGTGAATATTTCTGTGCCAATGTACCAAAGCCATCCAAAATTTTAAGTTTCCTGAGCAGGAAGGGAAGGACAATGAAAATTAATTTTCTTCTAGCAGAATACCCCTGAGATGGTGTCTACTTTGACATCTTTTGTGATTAGTCTCCATCCACCTGCAAAATGATTGTCACAGTTTCAGCCTCAGCTGCTCCAGTACTGAAGGCTTTTAATACCTCACTGTTTATCATATGGTTACAGCCCATTTTCATACCATGGGGCTAAAGCAGTGCAATTCTGCCATTAAAGGAACCAGAAGGCCTCGCAACTTTGCTTTGACTGTGGCTGCTCAAATCACTCTAACCTTTGACTGAGAAAGAAGTTCAGGAGTGCAGAGGCACAACAACAGTCTCCAGCATAAGTGTTATGATAAAATGAAAGAGGGAAAATACATATTATACACATCACCTCTGGGAAACAGTAATCACAAAAGTTATTAAATATTCTGTCAAAGGCTCTGCAGACTCCTTTTCTCTCCTGCCCAGTTTTGTTAGCAATAAAGGCAGGTTGCTAATATTTGTCACTTTCAAATTCATAATTTACTACTCAAAAGGCAGCAAAGATACATTATATTTTCATAAAAGACTATGAAGTTGTCCAATTTTCCAGAGCTGCAGGAGGACTGAAACCCTGTGCTATGGCATAGGTCCTTTCATGCATTATGGATACGGTGATTTTACAATTCAAAGCAACAGTTCTCACCTTTCCCATCGCCTGGCATTGTTGGATGATGCTGTAGGAGGTGCGGAAGCTTTCAGGACTGACAAACACACACCCTTTATGAATGCAAAAGAACCGACTGGAGTCTGGTCAAGGCACCCCAAATGCTACCAGTGTATTTAGGGCAGTGAGCTGGCCCTCTCATCCAGGAGTCACTTCTAGTACTTCGGTGGTCTAAAAAAGTATGTTGGAAATTCCTGGGATCTGTGTTTTCAACTAATTCTGAGTTAGTAACCTACAAGAAAAACAAGTAGATTTTAGAAACATATCTGGTATAAATAGCCAGTGAGGATGTACAGGACTTCGATTTCTAAGGCCACAGCACCCTAGCTTCAAAGCACGTTGTTCCACCACCTTAGAGATTAACATCGCGTCTTTGGATTCTCCCATTATAACAGGCTCTAATGAGGTTTTGGTAAGCATATTGCTATTGACTTGCTCTTGTAGATTCTCTGGAGGCGTTATACTCATTAATACATGTTTTTCTATAGCTAGAATCCTTTAACACTGGCCACCTGTCCTGGTTTGGGCTGGGATAGAGTTAATTTTCTTCCTAGTACCTGGCACAGTGCTGTGGTTTGGATTTAGTACTAGAAGAATTTTGATAACACACTGATGGTTTAGTTGTTGCCAGGTAGTACCTAGACTGGTCAAGGACTTTTCCAGCTTCCCCTGCTGGCACAAGAAGCTGGGAGGGACGGCTGGGACAGCTGACCCCAACTGGCCCAAGGGCTATTCCAGACCATGTGGCGCCATGCTCCAGGGGAGTTGGGTGGAGAGGGATCGCTGCTGGGGATGGGCTGGGCATCGGTCAGCGGGTGGTGAGCAATTGCATTGTGCATCACTTGTTTTGTATATTCTGTATTTTCTATTACTATTGCTATTGTTATTTTCTTTTATTAAACTGTCTTTATCTCGACGCACAGGTTTTACTTTTTTTTCCCAATTCTCTCCTGATCCCACTGAGGGAGGGGGGGAATGACTGAGCAGCTGGGTGGTGTTCAGCTGCCTGCCAGGTTAAACCACACCACCACCCTGTTTTGACAAAACTTGTAGAAACCTAATCTCTTTCACAGTATATGTTTAAAACCAGCTAAAACGCATTGCCAGTTTGCTGTCTGTAATCAAGCTTCAGCCTTTTCCAGTTCTCAAAATGAAATCTTGCCTCTGCACATCCTCTGAAGCCAGCTTTGCCTGACACATCAGAGCAGAGAACAGCATTTCATTTTTTCCAAGTTTAATATAGACATAGAGTACAGTTTCTTACTATACAGTTAACTCCTATTGGCTTGAGAAAGGTTTACTTAAATTCTTCTAGGGAAATTAGAGCCCATAGACACAGAGCTTGCGTATCCATACACATGCCAAGAGACATGCCAAGCCTCATCACGTCCAGCAAAAGAACTCCCATTCGAAAATTAAAGACAGCTTCCAAAAGCTCTCTCTTCCTGAAGCATAGATTTTGCTACGTGGTTAATTTTGCGAGATTTGAAATTTTACTCTATATATCCCTCTTTTTCTAACACATTGAAAATTGACAACATTTTTTGATGCTCCTTTTCACTTTAAATCAAATCTTATTCCCTGTTCTGTTCCCTCCCCGAAAATCTTCAGATTATCTCCAAAACTACACTTCATACACTGGAGGAACATAAAATAATTCCAGATTTTCAGTCTGCTCAATATAAATATTTCATTATGACCAAGTTCATTGTAAATGGGACCAACTATAGAGAATAACGAGCAAACAGCATACGTATGGAGTGAGCCACATGGCATGTACGCGTAAAGGGAGGGAAAGGGGAAGGGGCTATATCTGCAAAATAAGAATCTGCATTTCCAACGGAAGATGAAGGTCCCCACGTTGCTGTATAAAGAAGGCAGCACATTATGTATCCCTCTTTACGGCCAAAACTGTGGGGGAGCTGCTAATGTCTGACAAAAGACTGGAACGACTGAGCAGGCGAGGGAGGAGGGAGGTTTATTAAATCAAATGAGATTCAATACTAACGTAGCTCACTACTGTAGATCCTGAATCCAATATCCTACATGAGATGGATAATGATATAGTCAGTGGGAGGTCCTTGCAAAGGGGGAAAAAAAAAATACAGCTCTATTTTTATTTTATTTTTTTTATCCCTTTCTATCTTGAAGGGAGGGGAAGTTTGTCTCATTTCTACTTTTTCCCTGCTTAGAAAAAAGAAAACCAATTTCACCGCATACACATACAAGAGACCAAAGCCAGAAATTCACAAGAAAGTGGCATTCAATCAGGAATTTGAGAATTAGGCTAGGAAGAGTAGAGATGAAGTGTTCTGGGTTGTGGAGGCTTCCGAATTAATTTGCTGAAACTCAGTATTCAAGTGAAAAGGGCCAACGTCCCAGCTTCTGTAAATGAAACCAAAATAACTGAAGTTAAATTAATTCCACTGATTTACCCCCAAATCCCCTAGCTTATTTCTGGCCCATTCACAACCAACATTACTGAGTACATCCACTTCTAAGCAGGAATATTACAAATTCCCATTTTGTAAGAAGCCCGGTAGCAGGAAGCTGATATTTCTCAGTTCCAAATGAGCAGTGTTAATACTACATCAGAGATTTTTAATAGACAGGGTCTATCCTATACAGTCCCACAGGTACAGCTTCCATACTTGCTCCTTGTGCATAAAGCAAAGGAAAAGTCCGATTGCGGGGCTCTGATCATCAGTGTGAGCTCAGCCACAGAAGGGCTCAGTCACCTTGCAGCATGGATCCAGTAGTACAGTAAATATTAACATACGGTATAAATTACATAGCTATTTTCTTGATTTACCCAAGCATGCTAACATTATGAACTGATACAAGAACAAAGCAGATACATTAAATCCTGACGCTACTCATCCCAGATGCATTATACAAGAAGAGTGTAACAGATATCCAGTAACTCACAGAAGCCAACAGAAATCTTCTGAACACCAGAAGTCCAGTAAACAAGTCTATCGAGCAGGTTATCAGGTAAACCAACCAAAATGTAAGGCATATATACAAGTTATTCTGTGAATATCTGAATGCAGGATGGGGCCCATTTAACTCCGAAAGAAATGAGCCTTTCAGAGATGTTTCCCCCAAACGTGAAGACAGTAAAATCTTTGTAAACTATCCGAAATGTTTTTCCCTACCCCGCAAATAAGGGCTAACTACTCTGAAACTACTTTTAGGGTTAGATTTTAAGCTTTAGAGTTCAGACAAATAAAAGCTCTCTGGGCCAGCATAAGCAAGAGGAGCTCCTAAACCTTTCAAAGGGAAAAAACAAGCCGAAAGTGCCAGGCTACTTTGCTGACTTATACAGAGAAGCTGGGGCTTTTCAACCTGCCCCTCTTCATCCTTTCCCCAGTCCCACAGAGATCGTGACTCTGCGGTTGGCTCCCGAGCACCCCCCCCCAAAACTGCGCAACTTGTGGTTTAAAACCACTGATGAACTTGCAGAATTTCTGAAACAACCCGAGGAGGAACAGACAGCCTGGCTTTGCTACGTGGGACCGCAGCTGGGGGCATCATGTCACTCCCTCTTGTGAGCCGACCAAAACAATCATTTAACTTATTTAATGAGTTATTTCTCTAAATGGCTGTCTCTGTAAATTAATTAAAGCAATGATTTAACAAGTAATTTGCAGGATGTGTGGATATACAAGCATATATTAGGAGATAAGTCTCACTACACAACAGAGAAATTACTCATTTTTTAAAACCCTATAAGATAAACCATATAATTGCAAAGAAGACTACCCATATTATGACCAGATGTGATCCGAGAGCCCTCATATTGCATTATTGCAGGCTTGTGTTTAATATAACACACTCAATGTTTCTACTAATGTCGCCTGTTTACATTTTGTGTTCCCAAAAAGCTCTATTAGGATTGATATTGTGGTAGGTTATATCAGCACAAACATGTCTGTCCAATGTCACATCAATGCTAATAGGGCTTTTAATGCTGGCTGCTGTTTTATGGGAATTTTCAGACACTATTGTGTATAAACATTTTTATATGACGTGTGTTTGTGAATACATGTACGTACACAGGACCAGCCAGACCCAGTTAATCAGCCAGTTTGAAAACTTCATGGCTTTCAGATGAAAAAGAAAATTATATTAACATATCAATAGCATATACATGCTGAGAGAGTGATTACCCTTTACATCTTCGGGATATCCAAGCACCCAGACAGGCCCAGCTACATTAACACCCTATCTGAAATACTCTGTCTCGGTATCTCTCATTTCTCTCTTACTCTTTCTTCAGACTTTCTTCTCTCTTATCTGCCTTTCCTCTTTACCCTTTTCCATCCATCTCATTTCTCTTCCCATTTCCCTTGTTCATCCATCTTTCTCCCCTCCCTTTTGTCATTCATCACTCCCTTGTCCTTTTTTTTCCCCTTCCTTTTTTTTTTCCCCTTTCTTCCCCTCCTGTTCTCCTTCTCCCACCCCCGTTCCTCGCTGCCTGTTTTGCTTGAAGTTTCCACCTTGTGGGTGCGTACTGCTGACTTCACATTTGCTGTGGTGTGAACTTCACATCTGTGAATGGATGACAGGAAAGATTAATAACCCCACGTTCCCCTTCTCCTTGACTGTGGGCCTATCTAATGAATAAATATATAAATAAATAACAGAGCTTAAAATCACTGAAACAGAGACCCAGAGCCTAGGAGAAAACAATATTTTGCTGAATCTAGTCTTTAAAAAAAAAACCAACAGCAACAAAAAAAAAAAACCAAAACACCCACAACCTCTAATGATCTCTAGTTTACATACTCGGCAATTTTTTTCCTAAATACTTTATGGGAAAAAGAAAAGTTAGAGGCAAAGGAATGAGCCCTTTCTCCTGGCCAATTAAATGAAGAGAGAATTAAAAGCAGTAACACAGAAGATACAAGAAATGTGGGAAAGAAATGTAGATGCCCCGCAGAAAGCAGAGCTGCCAGACAGTGATATCAGCCCGAGATCCCTGTCAGTAACGGCTCGCACACGGCCGGGTAGAAATTACGCTGCAGAGCCCTAACACTGAAACAAGGAAGGTATTCCTGGCTAATTCCAGCTTTTCCATGCCAGTGAAGATCTCTGCCCCTGGCTCCAGGCCATATTACACCATCCACAGCAACTTACCCAAATAGGTGTTTCCCATCACAATTTAGGTTTAACTCATTTTTGGCCAATGCCTCATTTGTAAGTTGATCATTTGACTTAAGTCTTAAGTGAAAGCAGGGACAAACAGAGCAAGGAGCTCTAGGTACAATGCAACTTCAGCAGCTTTGGAGAAGGAGGAGGGGAGCTTTGCATCTAACTCGTTCTCACTTTAATCCCTCACCTCTTTCTCAGTCTAAAGAAGATCTTAACGAGATCTTTTATTTTTGAGGGAAGAGGAGACTCATCAATGGACAGCTGTAGGAGGAGACACTTCACCTAGCCAGCAGCGCTCTGCCTAGCCTGTGAGGGCCATAACAGCAACAAGTCTTGGGGTCTCAAGTCATTACCCCAGGATTTCACATGGAAAGCACCATTACAAATACCACAGCTTGATCCAAAGGCATTCAGCAAAAATTGATGCACAAAAACAGGGGAGTGGGGGAAGAAATAATTAAATCAGGAACTCAGCTCCACTTTTTGCTCTCAGGCAAAGCTGTCACCAGCTTTGCTGAGTCCTTTGCACAAACACAAATAGAGGAGTAATCCCCCCCCTCGTTCACTCACTCATTCACATGCCTTATCGCATTTTTTGTTAAATGCTAGACAATCTGTCCAAGAGAAAACGTCACATCTTTCATCACCTGCGGCACCCCAGCCCCAGTGCAGGCCAGGGGAACGAGCATCTCTTGACCATAGTTTTTTCCAGAGTACTTTTTTCAGAACTGTAGCAAAAGGAGACCAGAGATAGGAATCACCATGTTTACATGCAACCTCAAGAAACAAAAAGCCACAGTACAAAAACCCTAACACAGCTCATTTAACCTCTGCTACTTTTCAAGTTCTGGACACCTTCACTGCTTTAGACGAAGAAGATCTCCTCCTGCATTTTCATCCAGCTGTGACAGAGATCTCCAAATCACCCAGATAAGGCTGCCCTCCCCTACCAATCCTGGAAGTGACACCAGCTGAAGATGGAGCTGTGTGGACCCAGAGACAGGGTGACAGTAGGGAGAGCTGAAATGTGCCATCTCTGATGGCCACTTGGCCCCAAACGCCTGTTTCCTCCGCTGGGGTCCGAGGACAGGACCACAAACTAGGCATTCTGCATTTGCAGAGCATTTCTTCCTGACCCAGCGAGTGATAAATCTGTCCTTTGCAAACCGGGACTAAGATGACCCTTTGTTTGACTCCACATCATCTGCCACCACCACCTTGCCTGCTCGTTGCTGAGCCTCAGCAGCAGCCTCTCCCCTCCCCGGGCAGCCACAGGCTCTATGAGGCAGCCACACTCCTTCGCAGAAGCATTTCCTTCTGCTGCTCTGCTTTTAACTTTCAGCGATGCTCCTCTGCCCTGAGCAAGGGAAAACGAAAACAGCAGGATGAGCTCTCTCCTCTGCTGCCCTTCAGAAGCTTAAATTCCCCCTGTCCCTCCACCACTGCAGTTCAGCATGGAGGAGCCTTCTAACCTGCAGGAGCCAAATTAAGTGTCTCCAACAGCAAGCAAATCCCCAGTTTCTCCCATCTTTCTTTGAAACACCTGAAACTAAACATGGCAGCAAGGTCCCGGCCTCAACAACCTTGTTTGGGAAGGCATGGGGATGCCTGCATGGCAAACCCTGGTTGCTCTTTCTAGGGTGTTCCATGCATCTAGCTGGGTTATTGCAACAGAAAAAGACCTTTTAAACCTTCTTTAAAAAAAATACCTTCTTAAAAAAAAATCACCAATATAACAAATATAAGCTACTCTGAATTGTTCTATTAGGTTAAGGAGGTCTGCAGCCACATGTAGCATCTGGCCTTTGAAAAATGAAACAAAGAAAATGAGACACAAAGCACATCCTTGCTAACTCCTGTGCACGTGAGTAATTGTATTTGTGCAAATTTACCAGATAAGGCCCATAAAATCATCTGGAAAACCCTAGAAAAAAGATATCCTGTCATCTTTTCATAAATGTATATGTCACATACATGCACATTTTTTAAATGGTAGTTTTAAATTACTGTTACTAATGAAGAAAAATATTGGGCATAATCCTGCAGTTTTTATTTAGCAAAACAGCTACTATCATGTGTCACAGGATCAGGCCCAGTGCAGTCAATTTTACAATTCTTTTCTTGCATTCCAATTTTAAAATAAAGCAATTTTTCTCCCTGGAAATTTCGCAATATACATGAATAATAAATTGCTCTAAAATGATAGTGACCTTCAGGTTTTAAATTTGAAAAGAATTCTAGATGGAAGAAATAAATGCAGTGTAAATAACCACTGGGTAATTAAATTTATTTTTAAATAGCATCAAAGTTCAGAAGAAAGAGAATAACAAAGAATATCTCATCTAGACATGCACAAAGGCTCTGTCTGTATAATTAGTTATCTAGCAGTAACCAAAGTCTTTTTTATATGGATTGATTATTTTTGAGATTGCATCTTGGAAATCTGAACTAGAAATGCTTTTTTGCAGCGTTCAAACATGAAGATGCCTTTGGTAACACTACAGGCTGAGGATCCCAAATAGATATTTAATTTAGATTGAACAGGACACTTATGCCATGGTAAATAAATCAGTTTATTAATGAAAGGCTTTTCATTGATGTTTAATGGCTATCATATCTATGGAATTGCTGTTAATCCAAAATAAATGTGTTTAATAATCAATTGATATTTGTTTATAATGCCATTATTGTGCTATTAAATCAGAATTAAATGCCTATTAGGAAATGTTAACTTAAAGCTTTACTAAGACTTCTGAATAAGGGTATAATTAATAATTCTCTTACTTCTTGAAAAGGAGTAACAAATTAATTGTCAAAATATTGTAATGCATGTCGTGAAACCCCATAAATGAAAACTTTGAATTGTTAAGTACAAAGAAGAGATAACTGTTCCTAAGAGGAGATTAAAATTTCTACATTATAATTATTACATTTAGTAGGACTTCTTTTACTGGGTTTTAATAATTCTAAAGTCTTTTTTTCTAATCAAATTGTTTGATGACTGGGAGAAGAAAAGGAGAGGAGGGATATCTTAATTTCTTTATTTCCTTGCAGCTACTTGCAAAATAGCTGCTCTCGGTTCAACAGATTTTCCTTTCCAAAAGCAATTCTGTACTATTGAAAATTCCAAAGTTCTTTTTCTTTTTGATTCCTTTTAAACGCACGTTTTCTTTTAAGAGATGGGGAGGGAAAAAAGAAAAAAAAAAGATTACAGTTAACTCATTGGCTTTAATTGCAAACATATCCCTTCCCATCAGCACGGCACTTGATCAAAATGCCAGAAATAAATATATTAAGACATCCATCAGTTTCATGTCCCTGCTGTCATTTTTTTTAAAGAAGTTGCAAAGCGTCTGTTATTCCCATCCTAAGGGCTGGGCTGAGCCATGCCGGGGTTTCTGCCGCTTTTCAAGGACTGAAGAGTTATTTGTTTCAGTGGTGTCAGCCTTGCACCCACCAGGAAACATCAACAGCAGATGCAGGAGAACTGGGAGCCTGCGACCAGCAGCCGCGGCTGGGGAACATCACGCTGGGGAACGGGTTCCTGAGGCACCACAGGGAGGGAGGAGAGAGAGAGAAAGGGGCTCTAATCCACGGGTAAAAGTCAAAATATAAGATGTCATATAAATATAAAAGTCAAATAATAGATGCTTGTGAGTCAGAAGTACATTAATGGTCTTAAAGTGAAATCATTTAAGAGAGGAAGCTGGGGACCCGTGAAGATGCTCTGGGCAAGGCAGGAGTTGCCCCTGCTTCACTCAGTGCATTTGGCCACATCAATGTTTTTTTATAAATAGGCTGCAGTGAGGAGGGCGTACGAGCAGTTCAGTTCTATTTAAGGAGTAGCGATGTTTTACAAAGGAACTGGAAAGGTTTGAAAAAAGTGACACCTCATTTTTCTTTCGGCCACCACTCCGGAAGCTGTAGCCTTGTCCACTTCTGACGATTATCTCTATGAATGACCCAAAGCACATGCAGACCTTCAAATTGTTCTTTTCCTAACATTTTAAAAAAGAAAAAAAAAAGGAATTTGGTGTCTTTTTAAGTCCTGTCAGACAGCTATTGGAGTTATACAAAGAAATAATGCCCACAACCAGTAAAAAAAATAAATCCACTATTTCCTTGAGTTAACAAATCAAGCCGAAACAAGCAGCACTCTCGCTCTTTCTTTTTGCTATTTGTGACGACTTTCAGCACAGGAGTCTCCTGGCACGAATATTTATAGGAATCACCGTTTCGGAGAATCTGGATTTAGAACACAAAAATCCACATTGCATCTGTCTTGTCAAGACAGAAGAGCACCGTCGGGTGATCTAGCCCTCAGTCAGAAACCAGGAACAGGTCAAAAATTCACAGAAAAGGATTAGTCACAAAGTATCCAGCACGTAATGAATAGAGAAACACACACAAAAACCAGACTGCTCGGACAGTTTGCAAATAGAAAGGGAATAAATTCTCTTAATGAATTATTCAGGATGCGGTCAACCCTACCTTGGGCCAAATTTATCTTCCATGCAAGCAAATGCAACTCCCCATAAAGTTCACGGCACTTTTAACAGGAGGTTCACTGCGGTGCTCATCGGCACACTCTCAGAGCGTTGCACTGGAGACTAATTTCTCTGGAAGCCTCTGTCAAGTGGTTCAAATTTCTAATAAAAATGTTAACTTCCATATAGGAGAAAAGTACATTTTTGGTAATTGATATTGCACGCCGCAGCCCAGCATTGTTTCACAAACCTTTTATAAAAGCTTTGCTTGTGTTGGTTAAGTAATTAATAATATTCTGGGAGACCATCAGCTACCAGAATCTCATTGTCCTCTCTGCATGTGAGCTGGAGTGTATAAATATATAAAAAAAATAAATTTCTTGTCACTTGAAGCTGCGTGCATGCACAGCTATTACAACCCAACTCCGACAAGTCAAAAGAATCACCCCAGCTATGCAATACAACCATAATTAAACACTCAAGCCCTGTCATAACAGCAGTCAGAGCTGAAAAGATCTGACATCCTTAGCACCAGTTCACTTGGAAAAGAAGCACGTTGCAGAAGAGAGCTCACCCCCTTTGAAGAGAAAAAAAAAGAGAAAGGACGGAGAGAAAAAGAAGGAGAGAAAGAAAAAAAGGCAGAAAAGCTATTATTTTGCACAGCAGAATATTGAACTCTTTTATTTCTTTATAATTTCTATATAATTTAGGATCTAAAATGCTTTTATTTTAATTGAAGAATTCACCTCTTCTAATTTGATGCAC
>NW_009260622.1:4582640-4585840 GCF_000687185.1 Egretta garzetta | reverse complement strand
TTATTCCCTTACACACGCAGGAAGGCCAGTGCTTAATATCTGCATAGCGAGCTGGGTAGGTTTGAGGGCTTCCTCAGCAGGGTCAGGGTGTCGTTTAAAAGAATGATATGGTCTAACACCATCTCCGGGATGCCAGCCTCCCAGAAGATTGAAAAATGTTACCCTCATACAATCGTAAAAATAAAAATAAAAGTTCCAAGCTTAAAAAAGAAAAGTAAATACCTTCAAATAGCAACAATAAATTACATTTTACAATTATAACAAACATAATGTTTTATAATCTATAACATTTACTATTTTAAAATGAATGTAAAAATTAAACTGAGTGAAAAATTAATAGAAAACATAATTTCAAGGTCTCCAAACGGTTTTTTACCCGTGAATCAAGCCCAGCTCCAGTGAAAAGCCCCAGAGCTCCATCTTGTGGTTTTTCTGTTCTGAGGAAGGGAAAAGAATTAAAAAGAAAAGTAATTTTGTTATTAAATCAGTCTAAAATGCAATTTCTTTTGCTGGCATCACACATAGAAGTAAGGCAGAGAAGAAAAACAGCCAACAAACTACTTTTTGCTCTGTTTTGCCGTGCAATGTCACCTCATTCTTTGCTTCAGGAAAAATTCTCTGCTTTTTCCTAACTCACAGCCCATTGCAAAACCATTGCCAACAGTAGGACCTAAATAAATCTGTGGTCTGGAAGGGAAAGAAATAGAGCAGGGAGGCCACACAGCTCCCAACTGAAACCAGTTTGCAGTTGTTCGACATGATTACTTCTCTCCCCACAAGTGCCCTCCTTAATCCCAAAAGAAAAGGGAAGTTTGGGCCAGACCTCCTGCATCCCAGGCCCTACAGTTATTTTCTACTTCTGTTATTTACCATTTTACGACCTTCGCAGTAGGATGCCAGGGAGTTTCTGAACCAAATGTTCTTGCCTTGTAGGAGAGCTGCGCCCGCGGCGGGGATGACCCCGGCTCCGCTCGCTCTCCTGCCTCCAAGCTGCAACTCCTGCAGCCCAGCCAGCCACGCTCTGCTGCCCACGGGAAGGGCGAGGGTGAATTTGTAGGTGCTATGGGCAAAAAAAGAGAGATGATAAAAGAGAAATAAAAATTCAGACAGTGCAACTCGCTCATCTGATGGAGAAAAGCTGCTCGCTGTGTCATAGAATGGGGCGGTTTCAATATTGCAACTTGCAGTTTTGCTGCGTTTGGAGATGCAAGATTCTGCTTAGACTTTATTCAGACACAGATAAAGCAGATAAGTCTGCTCCTGTAGACTTTTGTAAGGCAATTTTTATTTTTTTTAATCCTGAATCAGTAACAGATAAATCCCAGCTTAATTGTTGTTTCCCCACTCTGACACGGGATCCTCCTTAGGAGGCTATTGATCCTTTTCCCCCAGGAAACCATGCTCAAAATTTAGATCTCTGCTCTCTGTTCAGTCCAATCAAGGGGCATCCCTGAAGATATATTTTTGGGAGGCTCATAAATCTTTGAGCCTCATTAATTTAAAATCAAGCCAGGAGCAAAAAAAAAGTGTGTTCTTGTAGAAATATCTCCATTACGTGACAAAACGGGCAGCACCAGACCTATAACGCACTGTGCATCTTATCAAAATACCCCCCACGGAGAAGCAAATGGCTCTATGAATTTGCAATGAAGCAAAGTGTCTGTTGCCTTCCAGTGACCTGTTTGAAACTGGCCCAGTTGCCACCCGGGCTCACTGCCATCGGGCAAGCCACCCAAAGCCAGCCCTGCTCCAGCCACGGCTAATTCACACTCCCGGACACGGCTGCAGCAGGCATGGATGTAGCCCAGGTATTTTGGATAGAGCTAAACAGGGGGCTGACTGCAGCTAAACAAAGGAAGGAAGGGTAGTAATGAACCCCAAGGAGTCACTGAGCAGTGAAACCTCTCTCAGTGCTTTGCTTTATTACCTGCACTGGTTATACCAAAACCAAGGAGACCCTGAGAGTTAGCCAGATCTTATGTACAGGTCTACTGAACAAGGTCAAGGTGCTGGAGGGAAAGATGCCACCCTGCAAGGTCTGGTGCTCAGCACCACATACAGACGAGGGGACATTTTCCCTGCTGGCATTCCCTCCTCACCTCTGCTGTGCAGAGCCCGGCCATCGCCTGCCCGGGGAGCCCTCGGCACTGGTGCCGCTGCAGCAGCAGGCAGACATCTTTGCTGTCCTTGGGAGGGTTGGAGGTTGGCCTTGGAATCGCTGGCTCACCCACAGCTAAAAATAATCAGCGTCTTCCTATCTGTGATAGGAATCTTAGGAAACACATTGTCAAGTTCAGGGAGGGCTAATGGCCATTTCCCCAAATCCATTTGTCTTCTGGCACCAGGCTGTGCAACCTTTACTCATCCTGGGACAGGACTTTGCTCCTTCAGGACTTCCACTGGGAATAATGTCACTCTCCTGGATCAAAAAGAAAATAATGTATGAAAAGGAACAGGGAGGAGCAGGAGGATGGGGTGCAGCTCCGGAGATGTTAGAGAACCTCTGCAGAATAGCCAAGGCCGCATCACCAGCAACTTTAAGTCCACAGTTAAGGACAATAAAAGCAAAGCCAAGAGAAGGGAGAGTGTGGTACAGATCTAAGGAAAAAAGGCAGTGGCTGTCACAGGAGGAGTTTTTTTTCAAGGAAACATTTCAGAGCTACAAGGGAGCTGAGGGGTGAGCAGGCAGCTGGATGGCACCAGGGTGGCGTTTGCCAAGGCTTGGGAGGGTCATGGGGGAGGAGACAAAACTCACAGAGGGGCTCAAGGTGGGTGCAGGAGTTACGGCCAGAGGTGTCCTGGGTGCGTGGGCAGCTGCTGGGAGGTTTGGTACCGTTGGGCCGACTTCTCAAGCCAAAAAGGCACTTATTGCAGATAGGGAAGAACTGCAGCTAGGGGTGTGTTAATAAACAAATCCAAAGTTTTCAGCTAACCTTGTGGAGTAAGAAAAGAAAAACATCATATGTTGGACAGATGTAAATTTGGGGTAAACGTGCAAATAGGATAACTAGACCATGTATATATTCATCTCTTTTTTCCTAGACTCATTTATACAATGGGCTGTATTTATATTTCAAAATACTTCCCATCCAAAAAAAAAACCAAAAACCAAAAAAAAACCCAACTTGAGAGGATACAGGAGTTGACTGACATCTTATTTCTCTGTGTTTGCATTTTTTTGCCATGCAGGGCATAATCTG
>NW_009260622.1:4554995-4582389 GCF_000687185.1 Egretta garzetta | reverse complement strand
GTTCTTAGGGAGTTAATCCCCCTGCCATTCCAGTGCTGACAAGCAGTTTTTCAGAGGAACATGGAATTTTATTTATTTATTTATTTATCTAAGGAGCCCTGAAAATTGTACTCAGGAGACTTCTTGAGTACTGCCAATAACTAGCAGGTACCAACACATGTACGTTTTTGACTGCACTATGATTGATGGTGCTTATTTGTGGCTCGCTGCCTGAACCTCTATTTAGCCACTTGGGTTGGGGGGGAAAGCAGGGGAGGAATAATTTAGCTGGTGCCTCTGTTGTCTTTGAGTTGCTCTGGTCCATGGAGTTTCAGAGCAGTGAGCGGTCAGTGGAGGGAAACTGAGACCTATGGGCAGGGAGGATTTTGGGCTGACGAACCAGAGCTATGGACACAAACTGGCAAAATCCTGCAGGAGCATGGCTGGGCGAAATCCACCTTCTGGGTTTGGTCCTGCTTCCAGAGCCCACGCCAAACTTCTTCCCTCTATAAAGTCAAGAGACCCTGCTAATTCCCATGGGCAAAAGTATCAATCCTCATTTCTCTACCCCTCCTCCCCTATATTCACCTCCTTGAAGCAGAAAGTCTGGGGATGAGAAGTCCATATAGGAGACACAAGGCTCTAGAAAACAGCAGAAGCCTGTAAAATCCACCCAGTACATTCTCTTACCCGTCCAGCCTTTACAAGCCTCCATCCAACGACTGAGCTGATCTGGATAGGCTCACAGTGAACCCAGACAAACCTCTGAGCTGGATGCTATTTCCCCTCCAATTCCACAGACGACTAATTGTTTTTATCACTTTTTCTAAGCCCCTCCACACCTGCACAGCACATTGGGGAGAGGCAGAGGAGTGTTTTCCATTTCCCTCGCACACAGGTTAACCTGTTACTTTTCTTTCAAAGGCAGAAAATTGATCTGATGAAAGCTTAAGCATGAAGTGCCTGGCAATAAGACAGAAATAGCAGTAGGTCTACCAGGAGATCATTTTGACTTTGCATAGCTGAATCCAGCCAGAAGTCGCTGCTTTGCTCCGTGCGGTCATATGGGAGCTATTCACAGCAGCGCAGTCAAAGCAGGGCACGTGGCTCTGCACCAAACGAGACGAGCCACGAACGAAGACCCAAAGCCTCCAGCCTGGAGAAGTTCAAAGCTCTTGACACCTCATCCACAAGGCGAGGCTGCAAGGAAATCAAAAGCCAAATGAATTTCAGCCAGATACAGGGGTGTCTATTTCTGTCGCTTGTTACAAAGACATCTCCGTGTGAACGTGCACATGCAGTACACATGTACGACATATTGTCCCGCCGACGCTTGCTGCCACGTCGCTTCAACATGGGGCAAAACAGCAGCACTTGATGCCGTGCTGCTGTCTGCAGCTGGTTTCATTTTACCTTGAGCAGCAAATGCCAACGGGGTGGTGCAGGGCTCCCCGATGAACCGGGAGATGCACACGTGTGTGTCAGCTGAGAGGGCAGCTCATTGCTGCCCGGGGTGTCCGCAGGAAGGTGGGAAAAGACATGGTGAATCCCTTGTCTAGGTTACAGCTGAATTCAACTCCAAGCAACTGCCCTCTCCTTGGGGCTGAAGTAACACCGCAGACCAGGTCCAAAGGGAAAAGGAGAGGTGGTTTCCTACATCATTGGCTTTAAAGGGGCACTGTGATTTTGGGACTGAAATGTGGATACATGCAGAGAAAAGGTAAGACACAGCTGAGTGTCTCCCAGCAATGAGCTGAGCCCCGCCAGCTCTGTACAGCATCATTCCCAAAGCAGAGGAGAACTGCAGAGGCCACAGAAGGACACTGGTATGGATATGGGAGTATTTAAGCCCAGGAAAGACAAGATGTTCTTCCCACACCTTTGTAAGGCAGGAGCGACTCCAGGACTAGCACAGTGCCTCTAATGCAGGCTCATGAACAAGCAAAACATGAAGTTACATATCACAAAAACCTAACCAGAAGCATGAAATAGAAGCCCCCTGCCCCTTCTCAGCCTGGTGCTCCGCAAACCAGCTTCTCTGAAGAACCCAGCATCCCCAGAGCTGCTCTTCTCCAGCACAGCAGCGCTGCAGCTCCAGCCGATGAGGAGCTGATTAAATCACACAAAATCTCTGGCCATCCACCCAGATAAAGCTGTTTAACTCCCTCAGGATAAAGTTATTACCCGTTGCCCCAGGCTGCTTAGGGTAACACCAGGCACTCACCATGCTCCTGAGGGTTCTACCTACAGACTCTGCCTTGCACAGAGCGCTTGCACTGTCTCAGGAGGGTGCTGGGCTCCTTGCTCCCCACGCAGGTGCCTGGCCTTCCCAAATCCACCCCGAAATGGGGTATTCCTCGGGTCAGGCAAGACTTTTGCCCTTCCACCCACCCGAGAGGAGGCGCAGGCAGAGTCCTGCCCGGCCACGCTGCCAGGCCTCTAACCAGCTTCTACCATTCACCCCAGTATCTGTGCTGGTACCGAAGGTGGGTGGCTGCAAAATGGTCAAACAGTACCACCTGCAGGGAAGAGGAGAAGTTGCAATGGGTGCCTGGTGGCCAGGCACACCGTTACTGCAGCCAGAGCGAGCTCTGCTGGGCTTCAGCTCATGCAGCTCAGCTACCGCCTGCCTTCGCCCACTTCAAAACAGGCTCACGAGAAGGAATTGCTTTTCTTTTTTTTTTTTTTTTTTTTAATACAAGACAAGAAATCTTTAAAACTTGCAAAAACGTCCCGAGGGTAGGAGGCCCGGGTGTGCACAGCAGAGCAGCGAGCGGGTTATTGCCGGCTGACCGCTCGCACTGCAAACGTCACCCTAGGGTTGCAGATACCCAGGGCACTCCCGGGAGACGCGGGTGAGCCTGATGCTGTGCAGGGACTCAGCGAAAGGAGCTCAGAGCCAGGAGGACTGACCCGACACCAGCGCGGCATCAAGCACCTCGCTCCCCAGCCGACTGCAAGCAAGGGGACTTTCCAGAAACCAGCGCATGGGTAACTCTGATGTCCACCGTGACCAGTTCACCTAGGCTGCAAACTGGCAGCAAAGGACTCCTAGATTTGTTTGCTAACCATTTACACATTTCTTGGTAAAAGCTGCCTCCTGGATAGAGAATTTCTCATAGCATTGAATCAGCCTTAGCAAGGTAGCTTACCACAAATGACAAAATTTTTTCCATTAATAAACCATTTCAGAACCATGAATGAAAGGCATTTGTAAACCGCAGAGTTTAAGACATCACACTCTTGTCAACCCAGTCTGTGGCAGGATGACCACAGGTCCCCCAGAAGACGAATCAGTTGCTCATCTGGTTTATTTTCTGCCATGGAATAATACATAAGAGGAAGCAGAAAGTAAGCACAGCCAAACCTGTCGGCAGAAACATCAGCTTACTCACCTACCAAGGGTCCTAACAGGGCAGAATGGGGCCCATCAGTGGTTGCCAGTAACCTCAGAAGTCCACATTCAGCACTGACATCCTATTGATGTCCACGTGGTCATGGGCAGGTTTCGGGGCAATCCCCTTTTTAAGGCCATGGACACTCTGCCTGGTCTGTAACAAGACCTACAGGTGATCCAGAAAGGTTCATTCCGGGAGGAGGAAAGCTGCGCTTTGTCAGCTTTTCTGTATTTTAGCAAAAGAGACTATCTCTAATTAACATTTTAATAGCAGGATCATTTATTGAATTAAAGGTTGTCAGGTGTCCAGGGAGCCCAGGTTATTTATCCTGGACCCCACCTGGCATTTTTGCTATTGCTGCTATTTGGTGCACCAAGAAACATCTCCAGGAGTCACTGGGAAACAGCCCTGCAGTGGATCCATACGTCAAGCCCTTCAGCCTTCCTGCATCTCAGTTCCTGATCAAAAAACCAAAATAAACACTTGTTTGCTTTTGCCCTGCTGATTTAAACCATACGGTTTGTCTAGCAGGGACACTATCTCTTGCAGTGCTTGATAACACTGAGTCCTGATCTCAGGTGGGCTCTGTGGAGCAGGCTGCGTGGAGATAGATGGCAACCAGCCTCTGTAATCGTAACCTCAGGAAGGGTTATATTTTCACCATCCTTTGTGCTAGTACTAGCGCAGTAACAGGAGTGTCAGCCCAAACACTACTCTGCTCCTGGTAAAGCTGCAAAAGCGGGAAAGGACGCACGTGCTTAATTTTAGAAGGTGAGAAGAAATCGCCACGAGTACGGTAGTGGTAGCTTGCAGCACGGGAAGCGCTCTTTAGGGACAGGGCAGCTCAAGAAAAAGGGACATGTTTCTTTAGCTGTTAATTTGTGGTGCCTCCCCTAAAACCACCACCACAGTAATCCTAAATAGCTGCAGCCACAGCATTTACTGCGCATTATGGCATCTGCAAAAGTGCTGACAGGGACGGCTGACAACTGCTCTGCAATGTAATTCACACCATAACATCATCTCCCAGGCTCTTGGATTTCTCACTGAAAAATTATGTGATGCTTTTTTGGAAATCCGGTGCCAATGTATTGATACTCAGCCTGCGCCAAACAATGAGGCCTCCAGTAAATTAGCTGAATTTTTTAATTTTTTTTTTACCAAGTAAGGTCTGTCTCAACTCTTTCACTCACCATGTTATTTACTGCGCATTATGGCATCTGCAAAAGTGCTGACAGGGACGGCTGACAACTGCTCTGCAATGTAATTCACACCATAACATCATCTCCCAGGCTCTTGGATTTCTCACTGAAAAATTATGTGATGCTTTTTTGGAAATCCGGTGCCAATGTATTGATACTCAGCCTGCGCCAAACAATGAGGCCTCCAGTAAATTAGCTGAATTTTTTAATTTTTTTTTTTACCAAGTAAGGTCTGTCTCAACTCTTTCACTCACCATGTTAAAAGTCAATGAATCAATGAATTCTTCAGCTGTAAGAAACTTGTTTATTTTATCACCTACCCCTGTCTCCCCACATGAGTAACTCTCTGTGCACCATTCCTCTGTCTCCAGCCTGCTCACTTTCACATCTCTGCCCTGAGCAGTTTTATTTGCTACACCAAACCATAGCAAAGAAAAATTCTAACACTCAATAAACTCTTTTTTAGTTTCTTTTGCAATATAAAATGCACCTACAGGTCAGAGCCTAGCAATGATCTACCTCTTTATATCAAATATTTTACTTTACCGAGGCTGCAACCTTTTTGAGTCAGGGACCGTTCAGCCTTATTCCCACCTTAAGTTCATAAGCACCACTGATTTCCCAATATCAAGCCCTATATAGGATTTGCCACATCAAATCAGACTTTTGTCTCACTACATTTTAAATCCAATACCGGTGAGAAAAAAAATTCCTCAGTACAGATACAGCCTTCAGAGCCCAGGCTCTGCTAGCCAAGCCTGGATTAGTCCCAGCCGCATCTGGTACCTCCCGCCGAAGAGGCAGAGTGAAGCCCAAGTGCTCTGAAGCCACCAGCCAGCACAGGACACTGGTGCTGCAGGAGCCAGGGACCTCCTTGTCCAGCTGTGAATCCAGTGCTGGGATCGATCCAGCTTGGATGCATCAAGCTATAAACATGGTGATGATCATAAAGTCATCTAGCGAGCTCCATTTAAAAAATAAAATAAAAATAATCTGTTACATTTGTAACCCGGGCACATTTCTTTATGCTGTTTAGATTAAGAAGCACAGAAAAACAGTGCACGAGGTCAAATCTTTTTGCCTCTGCCACTGCTGAGACACAGTCTTAATATTGAAAAGGCACCAAAATCTTAATTTTTTCACACTTGCCTGGGCCGAATGTTGAGTTTCAGCATGCAGTAACCCACCAGAAACCTTGTAGATGCTTTAATCTTTGGCTTGATTGTTTGTTCCTGCTGGGCTCCTCTCTCCAAGGTCTTATCTTATGTCTGTAAACTGGAAAGGATAAGAACAACGCAGCGACTGCCTGCTCTAGGCCTGTTGGGAAGAGCAGGAGTGGGGACGTGTTGGTTGGGATGGTTCAAAATGCATCCACTGGGTCCAAAGCTGAGGTTAAATAATGTGTGGGAACAGAGATGGGCCAGAAGGGGAAGGAAAAGAAGGCTAATGCTGGGATCCAGGGAAACCTGCCCAAACAGTGGCCCAACCTGAGCATTTTACCTGTGTGCCTGCAAAGCAACTTGAACAGAGGGATCCTTGCTAGATCCAAACTGGCTCACATTTCATTTTACTGAACCTCATGTAAACAGCAAGAGCATCCCCCAAGGAGTGCTGTGCCAGAGTTTATGAGAGAGCTCCCCTTTTACTTGTCACGGAAGCCATCTCCTTGCGTCCTCTGGGAAATCATGCACCAGAGTCAGGAAACAAAGAAAAACGGATGTTTAATTCATCCACAAATGAACAGACTTTTCCTCCTTCCCAGCTTTGTACCAAAATCTACTTCAGTGTCAGACTGGTAGTTTTGATGTAGTTCAGGTCAACTATTCCTGCTAAATGTACATTTTTAATATGCATAGGAAGAAGGTTATCTTAAAACAGTGTTAGATACTATATGTTTATGTACAACATCAAGTTTTGTCTATAAAAAGCAGATGTCCATGCAAAAGCAGATGAGGGCATATTTTAAAGCTAGAAATAAGACCTGAATGTATTTTCTAGGAGCACCTTTAAAAAAAGTGAGTGGGAGTTACCATGATGGGTTGAAGTCAATCACAAACCTTTGTTTCTACAATTGTAAGCCTCTGTCTCTGCTGAAAAAGGCAGCCCCATCCGCTCGCCTCTGCACTCCCCTCACCTCCAGCTCAGTGCTTAAGACAAAACCTCACCTTTTTGTGTCCTGGTCAGGTCCACTTTCAGGATCACTCAAATCCCGGTGGAGCCGGCAGCGCTAGCGGGAGCATGCGGCCAGCAGTGGGGAGCAGGGAGCGCCCCTTTAGCTGGTCTTGTCCCTATCACAGAACTGCACTTTTAGGCGGTTTTAAGATCTGTGGCAAATCTGCCTGCATTCACTTTACAAGAGCACATGCAATACAAGAACTTTTCAAAGCAGATGAAAATCATGTTGCAAAATGGATAAAGAGGGTTTTAATGTTCTAAAACACAAACAAACGAGGCACGGACATTTCCCTACGACAAAGCCGGAGCAGAACCCGTGCTTTGCAATCTGTCAGCGCCCGGTAAAACACCCTGCCTGGGCACCCAGGGCTCCTCCCAGCCCTTGCTCCTGAGTTACAGAAGTCAAACAGTGCTCAGAGAAAGTGAGCAAGGACTTTCCCCCAACCCACGACCCACCGACAGCAGCTCTGGGGAAGGAGCACAAGCTCCGTTCTGACTTTTGTGGGTTTTCCTTCAATCAGTTTGTATTATTTTGACACAGTTTGCTTTTTGCTGCCGAACATGACAGCTCTGTATATAGACACTGTATAGTATATTTATTCTAGTTTAGCGCAATCGCTGGTCCACAGCATTTAAAGCTACAGTGCGTGTTCAATCTGTATCAGTTTAACATGCCAGCACCATATGGCATTCTATAATCAGTTGCAGCATTGTACTTCAAACCCACTGCTGCATTTATAATATTATTGTATGCTGCACAAACACCAATATTTAGAAAGAAAAATGTCCTTTTTATTGGACTCCTGCTGATACCCCAGCTGTTAGCCAAAGCACGCAAAGAGTTTCTCTTTTTTGCATTCAAAAAAAGAGCCCAAAGCGTTTTTTAAAAATCTTACATCTGAAAGGTACATTTTGTCCTGCCCCAGTAGGTCTGTATGACTGAGTTAAAATGTGGTTTTTTATTAGATGAATTGCATCATTAAATTACATTATAAAAACTAAAAATGCACCATTAATTTTCAAAAACAATAGTAAATACATCTCATTTCTGATACATGATTCTGCATTTAATTTTTGCCCTGGGCCACATTTTTCTAACAGGCTCACTGTCTTCCATTATGCAGACTATACAAATGGAGCTAAATTGCTGAAGTTGGGGGTGATCGGTTCATTGGGGGGAGGGAGATGCTGGTCAAATGTCTAATGTGAAAATAAATGAATTTCTAATCGGCTGTTGCAACGGCTCAACCAAGCAAGAATCTACCTAGCTCAAGTAATAAGATACAATGGCATTGTATAGGATGCAGAGAGAGACAAAAGGCTAGACAGAGAGACAGACAGACATGGCAGTAAATTAGGTTAGTGCATTCAGTTCTGTATGAGTAGCATTTCTTAATTAAATGGACAGAAATTCCACCGAACTCGAGCCTCATTGCTGCAGGGTCTTCGCCATTAATGTAGCTGTGGCTCTGAGCATCCATAGATCACTACTGCTTGGAAAGGGAAGCGAAAATTAGAGGGAGCATATCCATCCACATGGCAGCAGGTGAGCAAGGGGAAGGAAGCAGAAGAGAAGCAACCATCTCAAAACTTTTACACATGCCACAAGACTTGCAAAGTCTCAAAAGCCTGGCAAAGGCTAAGGACGTGCCTGTGTGTTTGATGGCTGTAGCCTGCTATAATGCCATGCACATGTCTGTCTGCTGAGAAAGCTGCTTGCCAGCGAGCGCTTGCGCTTTCCAAACCAGCCCACAGCAGAAAGCTATAAAAATCTTCTGTTTAAAAATGTCCTTTGGAATGGAGGCCTGCACTCCACAACACACCAAAGCAGGGCACGAGTAACTCCCAAAGTCAACTGGATGGCCCCCATTAGGTCTTCTGTCCAGGTCCAGACTCAGCAGGTGATGTCCCCCACCCCAGATGACCACGTCTGCATTGCCAGGGGCTGCAGACGAAGAGAAGAGGAGCGGCACAGCCGGACATCCACACTAGCAACAGCTCAGAGGTTTTTTTGCTCCAGATTAGTCCCAGCCTGGTCCCATGGCCTAAATGCCCCTTAGTGGCTGCAGATACATGTTTGAAGACCATTTTCCATTTCACTTGGTTTTAGAGGAATTTAGGTCAGACACTCCAAGACATGAAAGCAAACCAAAATGCAGTAAGTGGAAACAGCCAAGAGATTTGCTTCAAAAGTGCCTTCCTGACGCAAAGTACACCCCAACCATAGGGGTACCCAGAAAGCCCCTGGCTGCCAACATCTCTGAGCAAAAGAAGACAAAGGAGATATTACTGAGAGTACAGAGAGATGGAGAATTTTATGTCCTTCAGGATACAGGCAAGGAAGACTCAGGCCCCAGGCTTATTCAGCCAAGTCCATCACAAGTGTTTTATGAGTCATTTTCTTCCGCCACCACCTACCCCTATTAAAAATTACTGTGGTTTTTTATGGTAAGAATGAAACCTACCCAGTAAAATTGACAAAAGCTGTGGTGTTTAGGACTATAACTATAGAATAATGTAGCAATATTATAAGGTAGTTATGGTTCAATATCATTTTACACATAAAGAGGTTGAATCCTGCTTTTGGTAAGAAAAACACAGAATAACTGCACAGAATTCCAGCACTCTATTTTTAACACTATAGTAAATAGTTTATGATTTATATTATTAATCTCTTTTATTACAGTAATGATGAGGGGTCAATGCAGAATGAGGCCCTGTACAGCAAAAAATCCTGTTTGGTCTCAACAGGCATGTCAGGCTGCCTGGGAGGAGGGAAGGGAGAACGTGGACCAGGCACTGATGCAGTGTGAGGTGCTTCTAATGTTGTGTGTTGTTTTTATGGGGCTGGGATAAATAAAAATTTAAGGGAAACCCTCAGGAAGACAGAATGAGAATCGGAAACAAATAGAGAAAAGAAAATAAGAAAAGAGCATATATAGAAAATCCAAAGAGATCTGCTGCTTTTTTTTTTTTAATCTGAATAGTTAGTTTTAATACAAACACATGTTCATGCACAAGTCAGATGTTACAGTCTCCCAGATCAACCAGCTGAGTGATGGTACCTTACCCGCTTAAGTTAACAACCACACTCCTGCACTCCATCCCCCCTCGATGCCAAGCAGCAGCGTGATGCACCGGTTTTATAATCTGCTAATGGATGAAAAATATTTACCACCCTCGGATAACCTTGTCAAACTGTGACAGGAGCCACTTTGCTCCACACATCCCCATTTGAAAACTTCTGTGCCAAATTAATTAACATGCAACAATTTTATGCAACAAGTCAATGATAGGAGTAGGCTAATGTAGAAATGAGTGCAAACATTCAAGGTTAAAAGAAAGAAGTCTTTTCTGCACCTGGCTGAGGAATCTTTTAAAAGAAAGAAAAAGCCACTGTGAAGAAGTGTCGCAACTTGCCAGGCACGGCAGAGCGCAAGGAGGGAAGGACCTGCTGCTGCTCGGCGAGCACAGGCCAGAGAGGCTTCCCCTGGGTCTCAGCTCTGCTCACTGCTGGAATGAATAAGCTCAGGATTTTAAATCATGAACTACTTACCATAAAATTCAGAGAGAAGTACAAACCGGTGCCATTGCCCCGAAACGGTCAACAGCCTCCACCAGCAGGACTCTGAACACAGCCTGCCCTCGCCCCACCTGAGCCTCTGAAAGAGCCAGACCTCCAGCCCTAGGAGGGCTATGAAGTGCCTCTCTGGGTTAAGGCAGAAAGTAATTCAATGCAATCCTGTATCTAAGAAACCTTCTGATTGAAGGCATTACTCAAATGGATACATTCCTGGAAAAAAAAATTGCTGTTACAAATTATCAGCATTTTCCTCAAACTAGTTATGACTAAAATATAGACTGACCAGCTCTGGGCGTGAGGGAGGCTGGTGGGCCATCAAATGAGGCAGCAAGCAACCCAACAGTTGGGATGAATAAAGCAGGGACATCTGTAGGCAACTTGGAAATTAGTGGCCAAGATCTTCTCCTCCTCCTGCCCTGACACCCCCGTGGGTCACAGCAACAGGGCTAGGACCAAGGTACCCCAATGGTAGTGTAAACCTCATTACCCTGCTCTCTGTAGAGGGGGGCACCTTAAACACAACATCTAAGCCAAATGCAGATGAAAAGCAGCTTCTCTGCTTTGGACAGTGGCTGTGAAATCACCTCAACCCTTTTCTGCATATGAGCTGCTCCAGCAAATCACTCCCCAAAACGCATAATTTAAAATCAATGGCAGGCGTTCATAAGTCATTAGTGTGCCAGCACACATACTGCCCCTCCTATATAGCGAGTGCGGAAGAATATTAAAGATGTGAAAAAATATTAAAAACATTAAAGAAAAACAATTCCACTTGTAATGTACTACAGCCTTGCGAGCCGGAAAAACACCGTAATAAGATGTGACTGGTTGTAGCACAGCAACTAACTCGCAAGCCATGGTGTCTGGAATTCACTAACACCCCTCACATCCCTCGGCTAGAAATACTTCTACTGCAAGAATAAGAAACATCCACAACTCTTCTCCAAAACGGCCGGTTTAATACACACAAAATTATTTACATTGCCTTACAGCTCACAGCCAGCAAAGCAGGGAACGGTGGAATGAACTTGGGTAGTAAAAGCACTGGCAAAAACTTACGCTTCCTGTACATTCGCGTTAACCAACCAGGAAAGGAACGACTCCATGTAGACCTTGAGATGCAACAGCAGAAACACGAATTGAATTTTCTCTTCTTCATCTAAGGAATCTGTTCTCATTTTAAAGATTTCCCTCAGAACCGAATGAGTTGGGAAACAAAAGGGGGGGCAGGAGGGGAAGGTGTGGTGGTTTTCATCTGAGTACACTGCAAAGGCACAGAGCACCCCGCCTGAGCCCCCTCCAGAAGGGTCCACAGAGCAGCTCTTCCCCCTTCCACAGGCCACAAAACACTCACCCAGACCCTTAACAAGCTTAAAGAGCTCCCACACAAAGCCAAAAAGCCACAAACTATTGAGTGCTGCAAAGGGAAGAAGGAGAAAACAGCAGCGTCATAAATTGCAGGGACTCTGACAGGCAAAACCACCCCAAGGGCACCAGCAAACACCCCTGCCCCACGCCACTGCAGCTGCATCCCCTAATGCGATCCCCTCCCTGTTCCCTACCCAGCAGTTTAACTCGGAGGATGAAGCAAGGTCTATCAGGAAGCACCTCAGATGTTTTCAATACCAGCAGAAGCACCAGAATACACTGCCAGGCTCCTATTTCTCCTATGCTAATATCTAGAGCTATACTGCTATCAGCTATTTCAACTCTGACTAATTCTCTACACCTCTGCAGAGGAGGCTGAGGGCAGGGAAGAGACTCGTTCAACACTAAAAGTGAGAAACCAAAATGACGAGATGAACCCGGGAGAGCAGAAGGCATTTATTCATTGATGATTCTTTCCTCAATTCCCGCAGCGATGGGAATATCCAAGAGCTGACTTATGTGTCCTGCCCCTTGCGCAGGCTATCAAGGGCTTTCTGTGAATTAATACAATCATCTCTTCCCCAAAACCCTTTCTGGAAAAAGACATCCCAAAGTTTTACCTTCATCTAACTTCCCACCTGAATATATGACTGACTTACACATTTTTTATCTTGATAGTTCAATTTTAGCTTTCTCTTATCCTTATATGTTCATAGCACCCATCACTTTTCCTTTCCCAAAGCAACACAAGATTTTTTTATCTTTTTGACATACAGGACTTCCCATTCTTGTACCTTTCCCAGGCATTTTTCAATGTATTTGCTTCCATTCAATTGTTTGGGGTTTTTTTTTAAACATAGGTAAACTAATATTGCCATTTCCTTTTATCCAAGCTGGCAATAGGGATAATCAGGGCTAGACTTTTACTGAAACAAAAAGCTACTTTTCTTTGCTCGGAGCACACAAACCCTTTCTGCAAGCAGTCCACTAGCAGCAAAACCTTCCCCGTGAATCCCTTCTGAGGTGGAACTGATACAGGGCTGGAGCAAAAGCAGAGGCAGGTCAACAATAAAGTGCCCATAAGCCCTGCCAAGTTTATTCTCAGCCAGCTCTAAGCAAAGAGGGCTCACGGCAGCCAAGCACAGCCAGACCAAAGCAGCCCTCAAGGCAGAGCCTGGTCCCCCACGCCCATCCCAGCTGGGCACAGAGGACATCCACAAAGCTCCTGACATCATTGCCTCTGTACATCTTCTCCAGGGATGTGTAGCCAGTGCACGCTCATACAGCCTAAAACCCACCAGGACACTGGCCTCTTACACAAGGCAGGGCTGCTCATGCAGGACAGTCTTTGCCCATGAAAGGGTGTGCAGAATCAGCCCCTTCCAGCTTGCATTGGAACAGAGCCTTCCCAGATTCACTGCATCACCATCACATTTCAGGATTTTTGTTAATGCAATGCTAACATACACACTCAGATAATTCTACATCCATTTACTGATCAGCAGCCTCTAGATCACTAAATGGATTTTTTTTTTAAAGCAGACTCTCTATTTTTAGAGTGCATATTAATTACCCTTAAACAGGTGCAAAATCAACCTGTTTATTATTGTTTCTTCGAATCCTTAATGGTAGTTGCAAGCAAATAAATCCAGTTAATGCAATAAAAGGATTTATTGTCACCCAAATTTACGCCAACAGTTTAATCATAACACCTTTTCATCTGACAGACTTTCTCGAGAACAATTTGCCCCACAATTTGTCAGCAAGAAAATGGCCTTGTATAAATGCTGCGAGAAAATAAATGCTAATATGTGGCACAGTCTTTCATTCTTCTAATTGCCCAGGGAGTTTAAGGGAGACAGACTTATTTACTCACTGTAGGAAGTGTGCTGTAATAAATTATCACTATTATGGGCCTAAATAAGTCCCTGACAGTGACAGAACTGAAGGTGGAAGGGAAGCGAGGGGAGATGGTGGCGTCCTGAAAATGTACATGCCGGGAAGTGGGGGTGTGAGGGCACCTACATCCATGTTAGCAATAATGGCACCGAGGTATTAATATTCAGGATCCATATGGGAGCCCTGAAAGACATTCCTTGCATTTTAAAGGGCCTCTCAGTGCTCATTCTCTTCTAAAGAGAGGCATGGCAGAGGCTGTAATGTGAGCGTCCTCCTCCCTGCCTTGCACACTTGCTGGGGGATGCCTGAGCTCCTCCGGCAGCCGGGTCCATGCACCAGGCTGCGGCAGCAGCACCTTGCCACCCCCCATCACCCGCAGTCATAGAATCATAGAATCGTTTAGGTTGAAAAAGACCTTTAAGATCATCAAGCCCAGCCGTGACCCTAACCCTGCCATCCCGCACTAAACCATGTCCCTAAGTACCTCGTCTACTCATCTTTTAAATACCTCCAGGGGTGGGGACTCAACCACTTCCTTGGGCAGCCCATTCCAGTGCCTGACAACCCTTTCTGTGAAGAAATTTTTCCTAATGTCTAACCATTCGCTTTGACCCAGCCTAGAGCTGGCTCTCAGGGATACGGTGAACATCACCCTCTGCTCAAGACCACCTGCACCAGTGCCCCGTTCACAGCTTCTTCCTCCTTCCAGCTGGGGAGGCAGCTATGGAGGCAGGAGCTGGGGGGAAAAGCGCAATGAGAAGGGCTCACCTTGGAGCTGGAGCCTCCAGAGCTGAGCCCAGCATGCGGCCACCGCAGGCTTTTAGAGACCAGCAGCCTCGTCATGTGAATCCGGACACATGTATGAACTTCTCAACCATCCAGCTTAAGTGAGTGGCTTGAAAAGTTTATCTGCCTGCCCGTACCCAGCATAGCCATTTGTTAGCTCTTTCAGACAATGCCTGGATACCATAAATAACAGGAAGTGCTGTTGGCAAGCCAGCGGAGAGATGAGTGAAGCAGCAGAAACGAGCAAAGACAAACCCAGTGTTCCCAGCCCAGACACCTCCTCCTGGGACCCCTCATTGCATGCCAGGCACAGGCATGAGCCAAGGACCCCAAGCCTGTCCTTGAAATGAGATTTGCCTATCGCTGTAACAACAGGCTGGTGTTGCCACAATAAAGACAAGCTTTGGGTATTCCCCCCTCCCTTCTTATTATTATTATTTCTTTATTTTCTCTCCTTTTTTTTTTTTCCTTCTTTTCCTTGTGGCCCTCTCTACAAAGAGTCCCTCATTTCTCTGAAACAAATTGCCCACAGCTTGCTTTCCCATACATCACAGAGTGAGGACCAGGCCTTATCAACGTGGCTCTGCTTTTCCCATCTATTACCCGGTTTGTTTGCACTTTTATCCCATCGTCCTTGCACAAGGGAGAAAACATCCATCATCCGTACATCTGCCAGCTGTCACGGGGCTGTCGGCACGGTGACAGCCAACATGACAAAACTGTTGTAACGCAGCACCAGCTCGGGGGCTCTGAGTTGAGATTAAACAGCACGGAAGAAAAAATAAAAGGGAAAAAAAAAAGGGTAGATTTAGCTACAGAGAGTAAAAATAAAACATTAAGAACTGCACTTTGTGGAAAGAGAAGAGAGGGAGGGGAGAGAAAGCAGAAAGCAGCAAAGAGTGAGGTGAGGGGGTAGTGGCATGGGGTTTGTTTTCAAAGAGGTGTTAGAGCGCATCTGACAGAGAGAAACTGCGAGGGGCATTTGTTACCTGGCTCAGCTGAACATCACTGAAGCAAGGGGGTGTTGCAGTGCTTCACCCTGTGTCTCCAGAAGCCAGCAGATCTCCTGCAGGACCGTGGCACTTCTCAGTGGGGATAGCACCGGACCCCGGCAGAGATCAGGCAGCACAGGCTGGGCCATGGCACCTCCGCTTACGCCAGATACCATGATAGGTTTGGGGTTTTTCCCTTCCTGCTGTTTCCTTTTCTCTCCCAAGCAGTGTCAAGAGAGCTGCAAGCCCCTCTTTCACGGCCACTTTCCTCCTGCAAAATCCTTCCTTACAATTCACTTGCAGCTGGTCTGTCAGTGCACACCCCTGCTCCAAAGGTTGGAGCCCCACAGCAGGAAGGCTGCAAACCAAGCCCTAAGGAGTATTTTTCCTGCAAAGCATTTGATGCCCTTAGCATGGCTACAGCCCCAGTGACATGAATTTGCTTTAGACAGCTCCAGTTAACTCCCTTCCCATCAGAGAACAAGTCATACTGATGTAAACCCCTTTGGCCCAATACAGCTACACCCCAAATTTCATCACTGTTGTCCACCCACGCCCTATTTTTCAACAAGCATTTCTGAAGGGGACAAGATGTGCTGAACACATTTACTCACTCACTCCTCACTTGATTGGACCTCATTCTCCTCCCTGCTTTTCTTCACAACCATTCAAGTTAAGAAGCGCTCCAACTCTATCACCCCTTTGGCTGCTATGAGAATAGAAACCAGCTATAAATCCTCAGGGTGGAAGATGCTCTCGTGTAGGAGTCAGGAGAAAAATCACCACCCATGTGGGCAGGGGGTGATCCTCAGGTTGCTCGAGATATCTTCCCCTGAAACACCCAAACAGTGACATGGCAGGGATGTGGAGCAATGCTGCCCTGTTCTGAACAGACAAAACGCACAGCAGCTCCCAAAACCAGGACTGCAAATAGCCAATGTCAGTTTGCTTTCAAACCTATAGGGCTTTTTTTTTTCATGTAATATAAAAATGGAGCTTGAAAACTAGCCCCATGTTTATTTTTTACTGATTTATTCAGAATATACAGTCTAAAGGTCATAGTCTGGGAACATTAATTTAACTAATAGAGATTTTTAGTTTGTACTTTCTTCTCAGAAAGTTTCATTTTGCAACCAAAGCACCATTTACTAAGGGAAGTATCTTTACCACTTTCATTTCTTCAGGACTTTTAAAAGGAAAGGGTTGAAGCAGACCTCAACCCACTCTTGAATTTAGTCAACACATGACAGTTACTGTTACAGCCTCCCAGATCCGCAGGGTGTAAACCCACCCCCACTCTGGGAGCAGCACCCCCATGCCCTCAGAAAGTCTTTTTTGTCCAAAAATTAGAAGTTGACCCAGGCTTCTGTGACTAGGAAAGGTATGGCCGGATAAGACAAGGGTAGGAATCTTTGAGCTCACAGGCATCACTGGGCAGGTAAAGAGGCGGTGATAGCTCACAGTTTCTTGCAAAGCAAAAAGCGGGGTATCAGATGAAAAAAGCACCTAAAAGTAGAGTCTAAAAGAGTCTAAAAATAGCAAAATAGAGGGGGTTTTTTTCCATCACACAACATGTTACAGAGTGGAAGTCATTCCCACATTATACTGTGGAAGTCATGAGCGTACATATGTTCAACTCAATAAATTCACAGAGGAAAAATCCATCAAGGGCCATTAACAAATGTGTTCCCTTTGGCTCATAAGTTCCTACATAATAGATCGCTGCAAGGATATATTGAGAAAAATATTATATGCATATACAGTTATACTGTTCCGCTTCTGGCCACAGTGGACCACAGGTCTGAGGCAGAGCAGCCATTTTAATATTATTTTTCAAATTTCTTATTTCTGTTAGCTTTTTAAAAAAGATTTATTTAAAACAAAAGCAGTTCAATTTGGACTAAAACCAATTTATCATTCCATTCACAAAACAAATATTTAATATAAATATGTTCAGAATCTTTAAAAAATATTAAGAAACTATTAAAATAAGAAAAAAGAAAAAGGAAAAAGGAGTAGTTCATTCAAGACTGCAAAGTCCACATTAGAACAGAGATGAGAGCTTGTGCATCTGCACCTGTTTGAATTATAGTTAAATAAGTTCTTGTTCAATGTTTCCGCCTAAACAAGACCATTTTATATTCAGATACGCAAAGCGCATCAAGCAATCCATCTAGAACGGAGACTTTTTTTACAAAAAATTAAATAATCAGCTCTTATCATACCATGACTCAGTTTTGATATAAGTTTTGGAAACCATAATCCTCTGCTTCTCAGAAAGCCAAAGCCAAGTAACTTGCTTTGTAAGGACGGCGATACCTGCTGGCGTCAGGTAGCGGCTGGACCACAGCAGCCTCCCTGGGTCTCTACCTGCCTTCCTAGGGCTGGGGGTTCAAACCACGTCATCTGCAAGCAGGGTGGCCCTGCAGGTCCCTGCCTCCCATTTGCTCACTGAAATTTTACGCAACTGGCAAACCCTGTTCCAAAAACAGCCCAGAAGGATTAGTAATGAAAAGCTTTAGCGAAGGTTACGGACAAGAGGGGGGAACTCGGCCCAGCCCTTTCCCCTGTGCCCAGGTGCCGCCACTTCCTCGGCATCGCGAGGACCAAACTCAGCCAAGCGCTGCGTGCATTCAGATTAGAATTAGGGGCTTCTGCCAGGTTCCCACTGGTCTGAGACCTCAACTATCTGCAATTTAGCCAAGGCAGTGCCTGACACAGTGGCTCTGTAGGAAATAAGGATTGTTATGGTTAAGAAAGCATGGAAAAGCTTGTGTGTTCCTTTCCCCAACTACTTTAGTGTTTCTGCTAAATAAAAATCCATTTTTATTCTTAAGGGAGCTGAGTGGAGAGATGTTGTTTTACGTCCCGGTTTTCGCCAGTGATGATGTATGTCCCTTTTACAAACTTATCTCTGGGTTTTTGCTCAGTTTATAAGCTAGGAGCAATCTTTCTTTCCTAAAGCTTCCTTCTCTCACAGTCTGGAGGAACCTTGAGATTTCCTGCCAGTGATTTAAAGGGCTATAACACTCGCAGGCTAGATTTGTTTTAGTGTCCATAAAACTCAAAAATTTCATAAAACAATTGGTGAAAATAAAATTACCAAAAAATGATGTACTGCCAGCAGACTGTATAATAGTTACGGGGGAAATGGAGAATATGATTCACTGGGGTATAAAAATGACAATGTATTTATTGCAGCGCAGTGACAAGAAACTAATTTGTCCCTTTTACTTTTCAGACAGGGCTTGAATTCCGATTTTTCTCCTTTGCCGCCACTGCGGCAGGGTAGCAACGTGCACGTTGCAACCGGCTGGCTGGAGGGACAGCTGTGGCCACAACGCCAGTTACCGTATGTGTGCAAGAAGAAAGAGCAAAAGTATTTGCCTGTAATAGTTGTTCCCTGTAGAACTAAATACTTGCAAAAGCTGCAGAAATATTAACTACAAGCAAAGAACTTCAGCTAAAATAAGCAGGCGTTCAAATGTTAATCTCCACATCAATCTATTTGGGTGGGTGAAAAAGAGTTAACTCTCTCAAACCCATTTTCTTTTCTTCTTGAAGCCAAACCCTGCACTTCCATGTCCCAGATGTTTTCCTCCTTAGGCTTCTCCAGAAGCTCACGGGAAAACCAACCAGCCTGCAAAGAAACCAAAGGTCCAGAGTGGAGACACAAGCAGGGAGTGAGGGATCTGGCTTGAGGCGATGTGGCTTTTGCTCACCTCCAAGTGTGCAATATTCAGTGCGTTCCCACCCTTCAGCCTTCGCACAGTCTGGCACCCTGCTCCGGCTGCATGCTCAGCATGGGGGCTGGAAAACAGAGTTAAAACACAGATTCACAATTAAATCTGGAAACTGGGGTGGGGGGAGTTATTCCCTGAAAAATGAAGCTATGCAACTGAAACTATTGCAGGTGTAAAGCAATTAAAAGATGCATTTGCTATTTCCCAGTGAAATTTTTTGGGGGGGAGGGGGGGAAATAAGTGCACAATAAAATTCAAAGACTACTACAGAAAATTCAACACCAGAAAACGGCGAGCCCTGGCACAATGGAGTCCACTGTACAGGGCACATCAACTTCAAAGTCCTTTTTTGGGGTGCCTCTCTTGGTCCATTTGTGCTACCTTGTGTAGATAAACTCAAAAGATCAGGTCCTGGAGAACAGACAAGTGCCCTCAAACCTTGGACTGCAGAGAGAAGTTCTCCCCATCCCACAGCAAGGATTATTTATGTCTAAATATCTGCTTCCTATTGACCACGGAGGTGAACGCAATAGTTCTGGTCTGTGTCCCTTTGACACATTAGCTCTATATCATAAAGTGCTTCCACTGGCAGTCCCTGCTCTGGAAAGCCCAAAACAGAACAGGATTGATTCCAGGACTGTATAAACTGGGTTTTATGAGGCAAGCGAAGCAGCTAAATACATTGCCCAGGTCATTGTCCTAAAATGCACCATAAAAATGCTCTAAATTCTCTGTGTTTTGGGGATGGAGTGAAAAGCTTACTTTTTTCCCACCTTGCACAGGTCTCTGAAGTTAATAAGTTTCTGTGGATTATAAACCCCCAGAATTGGATTTCACCACAATTTCAATTTGTTGTTTCATTCTGTGCTATTAAATATATTTATTTTTATGATTCCCCTTGTTCTCCTCAGTCCCCAAAAATATAGGGCACGTCCTGCCATTTGCTCCTGGCCCATAATACCATGAGTCCTCCTGGGCCCCACCAACGCCTGCTGAGAACTCCTCCATAACGTAAGAGGCACTGGGCCAGCTGTACGTGGGCTGACTTACAGGCTGATGGCCTGGGGATAACTCCAAATGCGGGATCATAACCTAAGGAAGTAACGATAACTGTCTTACAACCTCACTGCCTTTGGAAGAGGCCCTGCACACCAGCCGGTATACACATTATTCTTAACCTTTAAGCAGTACCGCGTGCTTTGGAATATTATTCCAATTTCCATTTTAAAACACCAAGGACAGGGGAAGGAGTGCATCTTCTGGGACCTCATCAGCCAAAGCTAGTGCACTGCACCCCCTCATCTTCAGTCTCTTCAGCCATGTGCTTTTGGCTCGGGTCGGTAATTTCAATGTTGCATTGGGCAGCAGAGCATTGCAGCAAACCCCACTCAGGTCACAGGAATCGCGTGGCAGAGAGAGATGGATCAGTCATACCAGCTTGAGAAAATACATCCTGGTGTGCGAAGTTTTAGATTACTTTCACGAAGAACCTGCTGTTTGACATTGCAAACCAGCTCCTACCCCTCTGCTTGTTCAGTCGCAGCAGTTCAGGACTCCACACATGCTTTCCTCCTCACCATTTCTCCTTAAGCGAGAGACGCCAGATTTTCCTCTCAGAAAATTGCTTAGCAGATATGTTTATTCAGTTATTGTCCTTGAGATTTTATTCATTTATCTGCTAATTTTGATTCTATTTTCCACCATAGTCCTATGAGAGAAAAACTTAATTCAGGCTCCTTCCTAGGCTGTAACCTGATCAGAGAGCAGCACACATTTGACATGGGTTGCCATTGCCAAAGTAACTTCCAAACTGGAGGGGGAGGCCAAAAGTGTTAGCTTGTGTATTAACTGCCACCCACATTGCTAATTTACACTTGGCCTAAAATCTAGGGAGGAAAAGAGATTTTTAAATAAATTAATTCAGCTGCCATACACAGAAGGCAAGAGTCAAAAAGTTGAATACCCACAGAAAATGTGTCCGGGTGAACTGATACCCTCCCAAGTACGCAACAAACACTCTATGGCAACCACTAAAAGCATCTACTTCATCTCTAGTAAACGAAGCTTCTGGCACTTCTTTCAATCCTATTAAGGCGAAATCCTTATCCACCTAGCAGAAACACAGGAACTATTTTGTGACTACTTCCAATCAAGGGAGAGATTTAGTCATACATTGTTTTGCTTTTTCCCACAAAGACATGAAGATGGTTTTGATTTTGGATTGAGGATTTTTTATTTTTTAATATAGTTGCTGAATTACAGCTGAATCCCAATAAAGCTCCTTGTACAAGAGCATGAAGCATTCAAGCAATTAACATTTTCCTGAGATAAGCATCTTGAATCTGGAGCATTTTAGAAGTAAATTAGTTACTTCTAATCGCTAGAAATACGTTGGCCTGTGGTAGCATGCAACTCACTCTCCAGAACAATAAAAATTAAAGTCTAAAGTAATTTTCACAACTCTCAGCAAGGCCAGGAGGGCTGGCTGTAAACTCACAGCTATCACAGACCTGCGGTGGAGCCTGGGCAGGGCTGGCAGTGGCAGCATGGGGATGTCCCCCGCCCAGCTCAGCAGCCCCGGCACGCTGCCTGCTCAGCCCCCTCCTGATTCTCTCCCTTCTCCTGTTGACCCAGCTGTGTGGCAGCTTACGGGACATAAGAAACCTTAAAAAGGTTCAAAACTGCATTTTTTTTTTCTCTACTGGCTAAGGAGAAGGCTGGTGGAGAGCCAGATGTTATCAGATCAGTATAGCGAGTAGACACACATAGTTTCTATACCTGATGGAGGAGCTGGTAATTAATGATATAGCAAGGAAAACAGGTTTCATTGCCAAAAATCACAAGCAGACCCTGACTCAGTGAGGCCCAAAGTCTACAACTGTTTTCCTGGGGGTTTTAGCATCTCCCTACACAGATTTTCAAGAAGTATTTTCTACTGCTATGGGATTTGGGATGTATTCACAAAATCCAAACATACAAGCAGGTAGCTCACTGCAAAGCAAATCATTGCAGTGAGACAGGTGAAGGTGGAAGAACTGAGCATGTACATCCACGTGCAGTTACTGAGGCCCATCCGACAGCAAGTAACTCACTATATATATATATATAAAAATATATATGCTATATATATATAAATAAAAAACATACTCAGTGCTATTTCAAAGAACTGACACAGAAAATACAAGCAGCGTGTGGCAAGTAGGTGGTGGATGCACTCTGCACAGAGGGTTGCGATGATGAAGTTCTCCCCTGTGCTCTTGCCCTTGGCTGCCCTTTCTTCCTCCCTCCTCTCCCCTCCAAGAAGTTTCTTTTCAAATGTTATTGTATTTGCACCATTAATGTCACCATCCGAGTTCCTCAACCTGCTTACAACAGCCCTTAGATCATGGATTTATTATCCAAATGCCAAGAGCCTTGTTATCACTAATGAACTTTGAGAAGCAGGAGAACTTGTACATGCTGGTCTGGGTTTGTTTACTCAGCTGGCATCTTTAACTACTGAAAAATGTTACCCCTTTAAATCATGTGGCCCCAGATACATCTGTTTAAAGCCTGGTAACTCTGCTGACAAAAGATGTGACCCTTTCCCAACACAGCTGATGACCTTCAAATGTTAAACAGGATCCATTTTCCTCTTTATCTGAAATTGCTTTCATGTCCAGAAATCCGAGTTATCCCAGTCTAAAGAAAGGAAATCTGTGAGTTTTTACACTGGAGATGGATTTCTTAGAAGACCAGGAATACATGCATGCGGACATCGAGATAAGCAAGCCTTCCCTTCTAATTTTGTTAAAAAATAAATTGTATATTTTGACCAGCTAATCACTTATCACAGACAAACTACTTCATTAATTTAACCTCTTTCCAGCAGCAAGTCTCACTACTCTACAGATCATAATTCCACAGCATAGGAAGCAACTTTGTGATTGAACAGGTAAGTGGCACACGGGTTGTGTCACATAATAAACATTGGCTTCGCTCAAAAGTTCAAAAACTGTGAACTTAATACTTTGATTCGCACATGCAAACTATTAGTTTGGGATATGGAATCCTGCTGCACACAACTTTAAACTTTATAGAAAAAAAAGCTTTCATACCAGCAGGATTTTATAGTCCAAATTTTCATGGGAAGTACTTGACAAGAAGGCGTGAACACAGCTGAAACAAATTCACTTAAGATGTTACACACTTCCTTAAGATTGCACATGTGTTTAAGAGTTCTGCTGGGCTACGAATCAAAAAAACAGTCACAGAAATCCTTCTTATTCACTCTGAAATTTTGTTTTAGTGCTTCTGGCCCATCCACACGCAGGCTGAAGTTTCCAACAGAGATCTGCAACAACAGAGCTAATGTCCACCAGAAAACTCTCCCCTTCCATTACACAGTTGGGCAAGGCAGCTGCTGTCAAACACATATCTCAAAGGTGGTGTGAAATGTCCCGTTTTAACAAAAAAACCCTCACAAATTCAGCCTGTTTCTCTTCAGAAATCAAAAACTGTACTTTTAGAGATCAAAAACTGCTTTCCACATACTGTTTTGAAGAGACAACTCAAACAGACAGCTTGGACTCCCGACGTGGTCTGAGAGCAATGGTGATCCCCATGGGCACCCAGAGTGGGACAGCAGGCACTGCAGCTTTCTCAACATGTGAAAGAGGACGACAGCATTTCTGAGAACAGAGAAAGTTCACAGAGAAGTTTCTGTGAACAGTTAATTTCACCAATTCCATTTTCTTCATGAGTATATACACACCTGCAGGCTACTCATATTACAAAGTGTAATATGTTGGCTTAACCAAAGAAATACAGAAATAAAAATAATTTTATACCATCTTCATGCCTTTTAAAAAAAAAAAAAAAAAAAAAAGCAGAAACCAGAGACAGTTAAGACTTTTCAGATAATGACAGTCATTTTCCTCCCCTTTTTTGACCGATAAACCACCACCATCATCCAAACCACTCGGTGTCAAATCACCTCTTGCCTATCCCTTTAGAGCCTGAAGTACATTCCCTTGACTCCACTTGCAGAAGTTCCTACAGCCACTTCCAGCTTTTCAAAGTGGAAATAAATTTACCATGAAAAGGCATTTCTACAGCCCAGCGTTGTGCAGCTTTGCCTTGCATTGGATTTGCAGCAAGTGAAGTAACACAGGAGGAAGAGAGCAGATTCAAATATTTTTGTTGTAGTTGACGGTAGCTGCTTGCCAATTCCTCACTTAGACCCGAGTTTCCAAATGATAAAAATACAAGTGAACACCTCCAGATAGATAGATTTAGATATATAGACATGTATCGTGAGTATAAGTTGTCTACCCCCCAAAAAGCACAAGTAGCTCAAGAAATAATAGTTGTGGGGTTTTTTAACTTAAGTTTGTATTTGCCTTCTAGTTCCCGAGTCTTTACAGTGGAGCCAGATCATATTTTAAAGCCATTCTCTCAAACCACAATTACTAGAAACGCTTTAAAACAAAAGCCAAGATTCTCCTGCAGTCATTTGCCTCCAGGAGCTGGGACCATAAACACAAGACCAAATATCCCAAGATTCAGTAAAAGCTCAAGAGCAGGCAACACTGTCTCCGTTTCAAAGCATGCAAAGGTATTAAAAGCTCTGGTCACTAAAGGGTACAAACCCAATACTGAAGGATCTGTGACTAGAGATCCTACTACGCAAATTGATTTGCCCGCCTCTAATTTTATAGATAAAGCTCAAAAAATAACTATGCTATATAAAAGGTTATTCATCAATTCACCCAGGGCAAGTAACCCTCGCGTCGATGGGCAGAGGTGCACATCATAACAAAAGCTGTGTGCCAACTCAGTGCGAGCTCCAGCAGCTCGGCTTGGCTTTCCAGATGCAAGATCCAGGCAGGTCCTTTGCTGGACTTGAATGGCCAACTTCAAGAAATCTGCCCGGTTTTCCTCTAACTACTCAACTTCTCTTGGAAAACAAAAAGACAGGGAGACGGGGGAGGGGGGGAAGCGGGGAGGTTTTAGAACAAGATGGGTGTCTGAGAAGGGTTTAAAAGCTTCAGTTAAATACAGGGGGAGTTGGCATACGCAGGTTTTATTGTCAATTTTACATTCACATAAAATTTTACAGCTGCGGATGACCCAGCGTGCCGCCGTGTGCCTCGCTGCACCTCCTGCCGCGGGCGTGCTGGCGGTGACCTGCCAGCTGCCCCTGCGCTGCTCCGGCATCTCCTCGCCTCTCTCCCTAATTGATTATTTATCTAATGGAAGGCTGAAATTAAATCCTCATGTCAGTTTACTGTAAGAGGAGAGCAGGGGGCGGCGAAGGTTGGAACACATCTCATAAAGTGTGGATTTCCCCGTTTGGCACGTGCTATAGGACGAATCTCTGAACCCTGACATGACTGATAATGGCCCTGGCACATCGTTCCCCACCACAATCAGGGATGAGAGGACATGCCGGGAGGCAGCTGTGTGCAGGGGCTGGCCCCATTCCCCTGCCTTGGGACCCTCTCCTGTTGCATTTGAGCAAAGGCTGAGAAACACTCATGAGAAAGATGAGTTTGGGGAGTCGCTGAAAGCTACAGGGCCCACTCAAGTTACCTGCTTGTGGAAGAAACTCCAGATGATAGAGGAAAACCAAGAGGAGCTTTGTTATACCAGGGGCAAGGGCAGAGCACTGGAGGAGTGAGTTTACACAGAAGCAAACAAAGAAAAAGAATCAAACCTTTTTTTTTTTTTTTTTAAACCAAACACAGATTCAGGTCAACCAAAGTGTTTTGTTTTGTGAATTCATATTGTTTTCTCTTAATTGTTTCAATCAAAAATCCTACCAATAAATTCGGGGCAGGGGGGAAGCAAAGTTTCATCTTGACATTTGCAGAACACAATATTTTCATGCAAAATGACAATATATTTTGAGAATTACTTTAGATGGTAGGGGTTTAAAATGGTCAAACATAAATTGTTCTTCCGCCCAGTTTGGCCCAGAATGTTGATTTTTTTTTTTTTTTTTTTTTTTTTGTCAATCCTAAATCCTTTAACTCCCAAAACTACCACAGTAAGTTGAAAAAATTAATACGCAGTCATTCACACAGCTTTCACCCCTTCCCTGACACCTCGTAAACCCAGCTGTAGGAGGAGGGAGGTCTCCTTGCAGCATGCTCTTTGGTACACTGGGAGGAAAAAACCATGAAAGACCGGAGGGTCTAGGATGAGAGAAGATGATGGAGAGTAGAGCGGGACAGCTGGAGCAGGGTGGGAGAAGGGGGAGGGGGGGAGAAGGGTCTGACCAGGAGCCCTACATGTCTTTAAAATGTGCAGCACGTTTCTTCATCTACCTCAAGTACAGAGGCTTTTCTCCTTTCATCCCACCTCTTCCTGCATTTAAGCAGTATGCCACTTAAATTTGTCTAGTGAAGACAGAGCAACAAAACAAGCAGGAGATAAGAGATGTTCTTACAGAATTTATCATGGATAAATGCAGGGTAAAGTTCATTTATCTCAGTGAGCCAAAGGTGTGTCTGTAAAGTCTGGTCTCTTGTCTTTGGCCTCTCAAAAGAATGCAAACCTCCCCTCTCCATGGTCCCAAATCTGCAGCGCTGTACAGAGGTCCCTTCCTCATCTTACACTGATACACAGAAATATTCCATTTAATTACCAGAATACTTGTTAATTTTACAGACTTTAACACCAAGGTGCATCTGGTCCTTGAGCAAAGTCCTTAAGCAACGATGCTTGCCTTTGCAGTGGGGTTACTCTAAGTTGCAACATCGGTATCCCCGGTCCAAAAGGAGCAATGCAGGCTGCAGCTTCACACTCCTTCCCCAAACATCATTAAGCTAAATCAGAGATGGAACAAACCGAGTCATGTTGTTAACTGCCTAACCTCTGTTTCCAGCTGGGAGAGGTAGAGACATTGCTTGTGAAGCAGCTGCCTTAGGCATAACTGAGATGGGGCTGCAGATTCAAACCAACTCATTACAGAAGTCTGGGAAATCAGCTAATACTTTACAGCCTACGTACTGCTGTTCTGCTAGCTGTCCTGAGGATTGGAGCAGAGTGAAGTCATTGCCTAGTAAAATCTTAATTGGCTTTTCTTTTACACTGATGGCACACTCAGTAGCATTAATCACATCCTGATTAATGATTGACTTCAAAGCAGGACGCTTACTTCACTAGAGGATCTCCAAGAGCTCTGCCACCATTAATGAGTTTTACATGATTCTTCACTCCATTTTAGAAAGAGCAAAAGCAAGTTAGGAGGATGCGAGCACTGTAGCGCGGTACGAGGGAAAGA
>NW_009260622.1:4528472-4554961 GCF_000687185.1 Egretta garzetta | reverse complement strand
GGAAGGAAAGACAAACGTCTTGACTCCCAGCTCCGTACTACACGTCAGAATTTCTGAAGCTCAGCTCACGGTACTGGGAATAAACAGCCAACCACCCAGGCTGGGTTACCCCCTGTATATACTCAAAGTGCTAAAAATAAATCTGCAAAATAAAAGCTCCTGCCTGGCGCACCAAAACACAACGGGCATCAAATTGCATTAGAATGTTTATATTGAGGAAAATTGCATCCTGCAAACTTAAATTATCTCTCTCCTCCCTCTCCCCTCCCACCTGCCACGGCCCATTTCCTATTATATTTTTCTAACAAACCAATAGATGCTTGAAATCACAGAAAGCCATAAAGAATTGGAATCAAATTAAGTCTACATTCTAACTGCATTAGGTGCTGTCAAGCATAGTTTACTCACTCTTCACAGTTCTATCTAGAGGCTAAACAATTTTGTACCCTTTCTCTACTAATCAAAACTGATTACTCTGATAATGGACCCCTGACGCTGAACACTTTATGAAGGTAAATTATGCCATATCGAACAGGAAGGGGAATGGAAAAATCACCCAGAGATAAATAGGTCTAAAGATGCATATATTGATCTCGCACTCATTCTTTCTCTCTCTTTCAATGTCTGCAATGGCTAAAGGTTCAATCAATACTTTCAGTGCTGTAATGCCATCTTTTATAATACTATCATAATTGGCTGTTACCATCACGTACCCTCAGATTGCCTTGTGCTGGGGCCTTTTATAGCCAAGGTCTTTTGTTTCTTCCCTTCCCAGATCACATAACTGAAGGGGAGGGTTAAACGTGGCCCTGGCATTCTTCAAATCAGGCCCTGCCTGTGCTCCAGGGCAAGGGGAGGACAGGGATGCATGGCCACGAGCTGAAACCGCTGGGAAATTCAGCCAACAAGCATCTTCTAATTTATTTACCAAGAAACATTCAGGCACAAGCAGATCTTATGGTGAAGCACATTGATTTTTGACTGCAAGGGACGATATACCTTTACTGTTCTGGAGCTTCAAAACTCCTCCTGTCCCCAAAAGAAAGGATGGCTTTGGTTTACAAGGCCGTTGGCAGTTAACAGAACAGACTGCTCGAGGGAAAGAAATCCTGATTTGGTGCCTACCCAGTGTGCATTTCAAGAATTTGGGACTATTCTGTCAAAGGGCAAAGAAAAAAACTGCTTCCCATTCCCACCCCAGCAAATTCCTAGCACAGCGCCTCAGCAGCCTTCCCTGGCATGGATTTAGGGTCCTGAGAGATGAAGGCGTTACAGGGAATGCAGTGCACACCTCCAGAAGAGAGGGGAGGCAGGAAAAGGGCTTTGAAGGGTTTTGTTTCCACTGTGGAAAACCTATATTTGGTCACATTTGGGTTTGGGCTGTATTGGCTTCCAAACATCCTCCAAAGTGCCTACTTGAGACACCATTGGTACAAACAGAAAGCTGGTGTTACCCCCAGGTAGGAACCCCTCTATTTTCGGTCCAGGCCCAGCATCTTCCTTCTCATGCAATTGTTTATTTACTGAAAGGAGGTACCTACTGCTTTTTCATAGAAACCAAGACCATGCTGAAGGGTAACACATCAGCTGCTGGTTTTACCCGCTGCCCTCTCTGCAGCAGAGTAAGAAGCCTTTGATTGTCTTGCACAGGCCTCAGCAAAGACCTGGCTGAACATGGCTCTGCATCAACGGTGGAAGCCTCTGCTATCAGAACAGCCCAAAGGTCCCCCACAGCCACAGAGAGCAATATAAGCATGAAATTCTGTATAATCACAGGTTAGGGCATGATATGAGCTTGTGCAGACTTCAAGAAACCTCCTCTTGGGAATCAGTTGGCAAAAAAATACATAGAAAAATAAAACCAAAACAAAAAATCAGCATAGAGTTCTCTGCATAGCTGCATAAAAGCATATGCTCCAAGGAATAAAAGTGACTCTTGATAAAATTCCTGCATTGCATCCATAAATGTTCCACAGAATTCCTTCATTGCATCTATAAATATTCCATGTGTAACTCACACCTGTGAAACAACAAGAGCCAGACAACAAGTTGTTGAGCTTTCTTGGTTCTAGATGTTGAGGTATCACTCAAAACAAGGGGAAGATTTGTTGCCTCAAATGCAAGCTCTACTACAGAAGGTATAAGCTGCTCTTTGCTACAGGGCTGCATCCAAAGAAATCCAACCCACTTATCGATACGGTGATTTAGACTACTGGTTGAGAATGTGCAGTGTTTAAGGATATCACAGATGATCTGTGTGAAACACAAATAAAAATGCCCAGTTAACAAACCTAGTCAAGCTGATACTGGACTGTGTCTTCTACTTTGACACATCCAGATTTCTCATTTATTCATATCTCTGTAGTAGGAATCAATACCCTGCTCTCCACCCTCACAAAATATTCTGTTCTCTCCCCACCCCTGTAAATCTCCAGGAGGCCAAAATACTTTGCACTCCACTAAAACAGGATAACTGGCTCCAAATTAGACAGTATAAAAACACAGAGAGGATCCCTGTGGGAGATCAGCAGCACTATTCTGGGAACTTTTAGGTGAAGAGAAAAAAACCAAGCAAGACTATCAGGGGGCAGGTAAATGCATACACACACACAAAAAAAAAAAAAAAAAAAAAAAAAAAAAAAAAAAAAAAAAAAAAAAAAAAAAAAAAAAAAAGATGCATCAGGGTCTGTTTCCCACCCATCATTACACCCAGCCTAGACAAGACCATCAAATGTCCTAACAAACCATTTTGCCTTGAGGGACAACTGTGCTTTTCTGCAGTCACCAGCATGCTTGACCAAAGGAAGGCTTGTAGTGAAGTTACGTCTGCTGCCCCAGTTTGTATAAAGATTTCTGTCCTGAGCAATCCAGAATTAACTTTGGCTCTAGGAAGAGAAAGCAACTGTTTAATCTAGTTTAATTCACTAAACGAACTCTTATGCAAAGTGGAAGATTTTAGTTATCAGGGATGAGCAGAACAGCTTGGATCGAGATCTGAGAAGTCTTTTTTACATCTCTTCAGGTCTCATCGGGAGATGGCTCATTTTCAAAACAACTGGCTTGTTGGTGAATATTTAGAAATCAAAACATGAATAACTGGTGCTCACAGATCAAAACAGCCTTAAATAACACCACAGTCCCCACCCAAGCCCTGTCAGTCACCGCGAGCTGACACCCACACAGGCATCTGCGTGCGAACGCCGCGCACCGGCAGCCAGGGCTGCCCGTGGATGCTCAGCAAGATGAATGTCCTCCCCTCTGAGATGAGATACCTATCCCACAAATCACTGCTCTCTTCCCCCTGCACCTTCCCGTCCCTCTAACCCTCTTCCATTACTCATCCACTGGAAGAAAATGCAAAGAGTAATAATAATTAGACAAGTACAAATAGCCGGACGGCGCTATGGATGGTGCCTTCCACTAAATAACAGGCCGTTACCATACCAACGGGTGGGACGAGCACTGGTCTAATGGCGCTCACATGCGCTCCAGCGCTGGCACATCATCTGTTATCCCACTGCTTGGGCTGGCCTCGCCAAGGCACGAGGTGCTGCCCAGGTCCTCGCGTCCCATCAGTTTAAGTCAGGAGGAACCAGTGTTTCTCACGAGGGAGCACCGGGAAAGCCTTCACGTTAGCAGCAAACTCGGTGGTGGCTCAGCTTTGCTTTGGGAGGGGGGACAGAGATGGAGTTAGCAGTTATAGAGAGGGGATGGCCTTCAGGTCCAGAAGGGGGCATGCAATATCCACACTCTCACCTGCACTTTTCAATACCTATAGACAAACTGTCGAATTGGGATGTCTCGTATAAAAACCCAGAAACTGTAGGAGGACTGATGAACTGGGAGGGAGAAAGCTGGAGAGTGTTTGATGGCCTTGGTCATTGCAACAGCAGGAGATCTGCTGGATTACTCATGTGTCCAGTGACACGGGTCCAGCAAAGTGATCTTGCTGAAAGCCTAAAATGCTTGGTTATGTCACAGGACACAGAGAAGAGAGATCACATAAAGAGAGGTCACCAGTCAGGTGAGACTCTGGGTCCTTATAACTGTAAACAGTCTTCTGACGCAACATGCTTACAGCAACAACCCAGCTGCGTGAACATGTGGATGCTTGAAAGGTAAGGCAAGCCTCTTTAAGAGCAGACATAACAAATGCCTCTGTGATCCTGCTAGCAAAGTTAACAAGTCAACATTCACAACCCAAAACATTCTATGATTCTATTCTATGATAAGTCAAGTTCAGATCTTTTGAGGAAAAGCCTACTGCAGAGGAGTGATGCTCTTTGAAGGTCAGCAGCGCGCACCTTCCCACACGTGTGCTGCTGCAGGGTGATCCTGGTAGATGTTCAATCTCTGTAATTTTTCCTGTCTCCCAAGCATCTCAGCTGATGATTTCCTAGGAAGTAAGAGTATAAAACCTAACAGGCTCAGCAGAGTATAAAAACCAACAGGGTGTGCAAGAAATAGTTGTGCACCCAGGAGCTGCACGCCCAAGATCACTGACCTTCAAAAATCTTGTTCATTGCTCCTAATTTTGGTAATGAAATTTGGTTGAAAAAAAACCCAACAACCTGGACACACCAAGAGAAGCACAACTGTACCTTTCTGGAGGGACAGAGGTGCCAAGGGTTGTGGCGGGGTTCCCTCCTTTTGCCACTACATGGTCAAACCATCAGCGCTGGAAGAGCTAACAGCAAAAGAAAAAAAAACCCAAAACTCTGAAGTGCTGGTTACCAGTTTTTCTATCATGTGACAGGATGGGGAAATGGAGAGAGGAAGAAATCAATCATTTTTTAAACTGTTGAAAAAGTATTTCATGAACAAACCATTGTTCCGTCTCATACTCTGCAAAGGTAATCAGTTTTTCTCCCCAAAGTCTTTATTTAAGGTTTTATTATGAGGCTTAGTGATCACATATTGATTTAATTAAATTAATCTGTCTTTGCTTGCTGATCTGTCCTTGCTGCATATAAAATGGTCAATGTACCAGTTAAAATTTGAGATACATTTCCAATGGTAATCCTAACCTTCAAAACAAACACTGTCTTCTGGTTTAGGGTCTTCAGATACGAATTTAAGGTGCAGTTGTTTTTACTATCATATAGAAACCTGATGAAGCCAGCAAAGCCTTTAACCTCTCTTCCCTATATCTGAGCTACATAAATTCCCTTCTCCTCCGTCAGCTTCCTTTGTGGACTCTTCTTTACGCCCCCGCCCCCCTCCTGAAAACCTCCTCAAGAGGACCTGTCAGTACCTGTGCTAAAATTCTTCACGGTACACATGCTTTAGGACACTACATCACTGTTACAACCGGGATTTCATGTATAACTTTAGTTACTAAGTTAGTATTTATTGCATCTTCCTTTCCTTCTTTTTCCACAAGGGAGGTGGGCAAAAGCCAGAGGAAAGACAGGAGCCAGTGGACGCTCTCTTTCAAAAAAACTAACAAAAGGGTGGGTTTTTCCTCTTCTTTCTGAGCCAGAAGAACAAGTCTCACACAACTCTGTTTTCCCAGTATTCAGGATCTTAACAACACAATAAAGGCAGGTAAAAGAAAGTGCACGACAACAGTTCACGTGAGCAGATAATGATGCAAGTGCTAGGATAATTATAAAATAGCTCAACGAAATAGCCTAAAGAGACCCTCTCTGCTATTTCTGGCTAATTCTGGGACACTTCTGTTCCTAGACACACTAAGAACTGGAATAAAAGGGCATTTTAGCAACAGAGAGGTCAAGCAGATCATTTAGTTCCTCCCTCACACCAACTTCTAAAAAATGTGAAACAACGAAGATTTTGCTAGAAGATACAAATATTAATCAGAAGAAGTTATCCTAATGATGAACACATCCACGAACCATTCACTTCAAATCCACATACCTACAAGCAACCAGTGGGACCTGGGCCTAACCTCCTCTCAAGCAGTTTCTGTGCATCCTGCAGTTTTTCCCCACACTGTTTCTATTGCAAGTTGAAGCAAAAGACTTCCTCCTCTCGATTGCTCCTTCCCTTTCCTTGTGGAACTAGTTCCCAGCTCACTTCAGCTTTACAAGAATACAAGATATTACAAGAATATGAGATATATGATTCTGTATTACTGGAATAAAAGCAGTGAATGAAATTAATGCTTTGCTTGACCCTGCTTTGCAGAGGGCTGGACTAAGATGATCTCCAGAGCTGCCTTCCAACCTCAGCCTCTCCTTGAGTCCCTGACTGTAGCAATACAGACGCGGATGGATGGTAACGAACACAACACTCTGCCTGCTAAGGTGCAAGACAACGTGACTCTGAGGTGCAGCTAATGGCACTGGAGAATCTAGACAGCCACCAATTTGAGTATTTTAACCACTCTTCAGTCATGTAGGGAATGCGTTGTGCTTTATAACAACCAAACGCCTGAAATATCAGAATTCCAGTTTTCTACTAGATGTTAAACCAGCAATTCAGCTAAAAAGCTTGCTCTAGAAGAACTTATAAATCAAACTATGGAGGTGTGATTTCAGGTGATGCTGTATGTAGGTCTAATTTGCCAAGGAAAATTACCTAGCCCAGTAATTCCCAAATAATTGCTCCAAATCATGTCTTTAATTTCATGACTCTAGAAAAAAAATTTGCCGTGAAGTCTTGTTTTTTCAATTGGGACAAAAGAACAAATATAGTGAATAAAAGTCACTCCTATACTAGGATAAAGCAACTGCAGAGCACTTTAAGATAGCTAAGTTGATTTCAGATCACAGTAAAGGTCTTATTTAAGCTCTTTTATTTTTTCTTAGCACCTACGCCTCTTGACAACAGTTTCTGCCCTTACTCAGCCTGAAGACCCCTGAAGTTTTCAGCAGGGGCACAACCTGAGCTGTACCAATGTCACAGCGAGCTGCCTGCTTGCAGCAACCATCGTGGGGCCACTCAGCAGCGGCTGCGAGACCCTGGGAGGCTGCCTACAGGGTGGAAATGACTCCTAGAAACGTACGATGGATTTTCCATTTGAGTTCAGATTAGATATTTCCCAGTACACAACAATCATCCAGGAACCTATCTCATTCTAAAAAAACCAAGTAACAGGACATGAAAAGACTCTCCTGATCCCTTTAATTTTAAGAAAAGAGGAGAGGGGGTTTTTCTTCTTTTTTTACATGTATGCATCATCAAGGACCAAAACTGGAGTTACTCCATTTTCCACTGTAGCCTACCACACAGCCTTATTCCTCTCTCTACTGGTGCCTTTTCCAGACAACACTTTAAAACACATTTACTGTCTTTGCAACTACTTTCCTCTCACTTTTCACACCATCCATGCACCGTAAAAAGTCATTTTGAAGTGACTGGGAGGTGGAATGGGGGTCTTCACCCCAGGCAAGGCTTGCTCCCTGCCCCACAGACCTCTGCTTCTCTGAGCCCAAGATTCCGCAGCAGCAGGGGCAGCTCCCGGCACACAGTGGTGCCACAAGCACCCTCTCATCCAGCTCTGGGGCAAGTTTTGGTATACAAGGTGGTCAAGGATAGCTGAGGGTTGTGGCCGCACCAACACACCAAGCTCTCCTGAGTCTATTTCAAAAAGCAACAGAAATAAGGGCATCAAATCCTCAGGTGCTTCAAGGGGAGGGAGGCAGGGAATAAATATCTGTTAAATTGAATTATTGGTCCCATTTGAAATGTCTTTGTCCTGTGAGAGCGCTGCCATTACCTGCATCCCTCAGCTGTGTGTAATTAGAGGAAACCAAGCAATACAATTAGCCCCATCTTCCCTATGAAAACCAATGCAAGGCCAGATTTAAGGCTCCAGCTTTGTGGGACATCGCTAGCAGATGTGCAATGGTATCACTGCAGGAGTTCAGATAGACAGGCTAAGGCAGGAGCACACATTTAGTTTTGTAGTCTGAATTTTGGGGCATGACTCCTGTCTGAGATTTCTGAGCAGAGCTCAGTCAGCTCCTGCGGGTGTCCTGGCAGTGCTGGCAGCAGCAGCTTGCAGAATCGCTGGCCCTCCCCAGCATTACTGGCTCCTCTCTTCTCTCCACTACAAAATCCGCTCAGTTTTCAACCCCCTTTTTAATAACACAGAAAACCTTCATGCATCTCTGTTCCCTGGCTGTGCCTCTCCACAAAGCTGCTTTGTTCCCCTTGCACTTAACAAGACAAAGAAGATGGTTAACAAGAACTTTTGAAGATACATTTTATTTTTATTTTTAAGACCTTCGGAAGCCAACTCATCTGCTCTCATGGGCTTCTTGCTGATACGTCTCACTTTATTAGTGACTTTGGCCTTGAGTGTCTCAGCTGTTTGATCAATACTGCAGGGGGTCAGTGATATTTTCTCACTTTTAGTGTCTCCCTGCCTTTAACTTTGTCACCTGATGAACAGCACAACCCCTGGAACGCTTATCTCGTATCGATTTTCTCCAGCCTCCTGCTGCATTTCCAGCTGTCCCACCATTTCCCCCCCTGTCACCACATGCCCATTTAATGTTAACTTATCCCCTTTCTCCCAGGCTCCTCATTCTTACAGGGTCTTTTGTCCCCCCCCCTTCCCCCAATAGCAGATTGTCAAAAAAACAATTTCCTTTTTTCACCTGACTCATTGTTATCCTTCAGCCATTTATTTTTTGTCAGCCGGGCGCCTGCTGCACCCGCAGCTCCACTCTGGGACGAGTGGAAGAAAGGAGCTAAGTTGACGCAGATGTTCAGAAGCCACCTGCCCCCCAGCCATACCACCCTACCCAGGAGAGATGGGCTCAGATTTACTACAGGAGTGACATGGCCAGGTAAGAGGGACCCTCAGCCCTCCACCACTACCATGCGTTTCAGCCCAGGCTGGATTTGGAGCAAGCAACAGTCTGTTGTAGGCTCCAGAAAGCAGCTTGTCATACTTTGTACTTTTCAAGAGGTGAGATGTGACCGACAGCTACCAAAAGCTCTGTATATAATGGAGTGATGGTTTTATTACTGCTGGTCATAACTCAATCATACCCTATACAGAAGCCTTTGATAGTGGAAAGGGCCACAAATGGAGTGGACATCTCATCCCTGGGCTTACACTGGGCTGGGTGGAAGAGCAGAGAAATGAGCACCACAGGTTTTACTCCAGTAAGAAAAAAGAAATCGTTTCTTTGTGGATTTTACCTGACACCAGAACCTCTATAAAAGATCTCTCTATGCAAACTCTGTCCCCTGAAGTCACACACCTTCCCACTAGTTGAGCAAAAAGGCTCATAAGCAGCAAGTCAATCTATCTTCCTCACCAACAGTGAAAATTTTCCTCCCATCTCAGTATATCAGAAAGCAAAACAAAATTATTTTTGTGTGGTGTAGAAAAATGAACAGCATTGTCAAAAAAAAAAAATCTCTCTTTAAAGTGATGTCAACTTAAAAGACCAAAGGTTGTTGTGGGGAACCCTGCAAAGCACAGTCCTCCTCAAGGCACAGGGTGTTTAATCACATCATACCTTGCTCTGAAACAGCTGGAGGATAAAGAAGCCTCTCCAGCCAGTAGGTTGCTGGTTTAAAGACTATCAAGGCGCTGCCCAAGGAGAATCAGCTCATTCCATGTTCAACATCTGAGAAACCGCCAAGTACAGAAGCAGCTGCTCTTCCAACCAGGCTCATTTCATAGAATCAATCACAGAATGTTTTGGGTTGGAAGAGACCTTTAGAGGTCATCTAGTTCAACCCCCCTGCAGCGAGCAGGGACACCTTTAACCAGATCAGGTTGCTCAGTTTCCAGAGCATTAGGTTCTCTACCCCATGTGCTTCACCCAGCAGCTGGTGAGGGCAGGGTCCTGGTCACAACTTTAGCTGAGAAGTGTGTTCTAGTGACAGAATCTTACAAAGGTACCTAAATTTAAGATGCACCAGGAGCAAAACAAAATAATTTGTCTGGAATAAAAAGTTTCATAGGATCCGAAACAGCATTTCTGATTTTGCATTCCAGCAGAAAAATACAAAGTAAAAAGATGTTTCACCTGATACTTGACATTTAAAATTTAAGTTTATCAAGAAAAAAAAGCCCACATAAAAAAAATAAAATAATTTACACAGTTCTGTTTTCAGTCCTGTTAGAGCCATGTGGGCAGGAATCCATTGATTTCAGCAGACCAGATCGAACAGGTTTCCATATTGTTTTCCTGTTAGCAACTCTGCCCTTTAGCCTTTAGAAGTCCTGAGATCAGGGATGCAGAGATGGTGAAAGGCAATTGCTTACCCTGTTCTACTTTTACTGTACTTCATTGCCTTGAATTGCTTCATTTTTAGCCAAATAGTACAGTGAATTTTAGGGAAAACACCCAACATTTTCCTTATTTATACCTTTTTAAATGTTTATTTTCAATAAACACATCACCCTTTAGCAGTTGAGCATCTTTCTACCTAAACTAAGATGATACAGTTTAGTCTTGCAACTATTTGCTACCGGGCCATACTCCATCTAACCACAGCAAGCCCTGCAGATCATTTGTAAGCATTCAGATCGGCTCTTATATCCAATAGATAACACCATAGTGGGGGAAATATAAAATCTTATTAGCAGAAAAAAACCCACCAACTTCTTCCTTTATTGGGCCTGAGGTCCTGCTTGTTCTAAGAAATTCCTTCTACCTTGGGAGTCAGAGGGAACCAATTCTCTCCTGGTGACCTCCTGCTGCGTTTTGCCCCTTGGTGCTGTGAGCCTTAATGCTGCTGTGTGAGTGTTCATTTGGGCAAATGCTGCTGTGTAGGGCGAAGAGACCTAAAACTGGGTCAAACACTGCAAAAGGAAGATGGTGCCCTGACTCGTGAGTGGGGCCAGATCATCCCCCACAGCTGGGGATAAACCAGAAGGGAGGATTTATTTGTAGACCATCTAGATGAGCTTTAAGGAAGCTGGGGGTCAAGGTGAAGGAGGTAGTCACCGCTCTGTAGATGAAGCACCAGGACTTCCCCCAGAACAGCAAACATGCAGGAGGGCTGGGGAACAACTCTTAGCGTTGAAGGGTTTCACAGAAGCTTGTTTCCCCACCAGAACTAGTGGGAAAGGAATCAGAGGCAACCAACCCTCTCTGCCCAGCAGGAAAACCAGAGTCCCAGGGAGTGGAAGAAGAGTGCAATGGCAAGGGCTGCAGAGAGTACCTCTCCTCAATACAAGGATGCTTCATAGCTCCTGGCCTCCCAGCTTCCTTCTGTTGAAGCCACTCAGTCCCAAATGAAGTTATGAACAGGTCTCACCCACTCCTTTGCTCCTGAAGTGGATGAGGACAATACACATTTTGAGAGCAGCTTGTTCCTCTCCTGCCTGTGAGAAGCTTTCAAAACCCTTAGGTCTTACTGTGCCTTCTTCCAAGACATCCTAGAGGACAGAGCAACAGGGCCGAAGGGCCACCAGACACTCTTCAGCCCTGCACGTCCCTGCCCAATACTGAGCATTTCCCTCAAGCTGCTTTACCCGTTTTCCCCTTCCTTGGCGAGGCGCAGTGCAAACGTTGCATGGCCAGTGCTGCGCAGCCCGCTTTAGTCTCCTGGCATTAGACTCTGATTTAATGTATGTGTGCTCTTTTATTCATCTAACAAGTTTATTCCTTTGTCAGGTGCGGCCTCATATCAGAGGGCTGTGCTGAGACGGATACACAGGGAATTTATTGCTATAACAGGTTTATTCTTACAACAGCTATTCATTTATGCAGACTCCCCTCTATTTGGCATCCCTGTGCATAAGTGGAGACGGGCAGGCTCCTGCGCGGCAGCCCGCAGAGCGAGCCTGCATTGCCCTCCTGCGGCCGGCCGCTGGATGGGAGAGCCCGTACATTAATCATAGCAGCAGGAGTGTAAAATTCAATTTTACCTCTCCATTCATTCTGAGATGAGTTGAAGGCCGGCCTTGTACATATAAACCACACTTTACTTCATCAGAGCCCTGGTAACAAATGGAGTGTCTTCTTCGGGGAGTTTAACCATCAAAAAACACCGCGCTATTTAATTCCACGCGTGCCTAGGGTCAAAGAAGGAGCTCTTGGCATCAGCAAATGCTTCAGCCCTCAGCTGCGCAGTAAACTATGTTTTAGAGATTGTTCCTCAATACGAAATGATCAGTCCATTTATCTGCTAAAGCAGCCTGTCTCTTTGTTCAGTCTCGCAATATTTTTTCCGCTGACCTGATCTGGACAATAAACCAGAGTCATCTTAAGATATTCACCGTTCAATTTGTTACTTGAGTGCCTCCGAGCCTAGCTGTCCCTGCTGTCAGCATCGCAGACTCCCCAGCCTTCACCATTAACCTGTGCTGGACTCCCCTGACCCCAGGTCTGGACCAGCGCAACGGCATTGCCCGCTCTGCCCAGCTCACGGGGACAGGCTCTCCAGTTGCAGTAACTGTATGGTCCCAGCTACTGCCACATCCCAAAGGCCCTGCAAGGTGTTCTGCCCAACATCCCTCTCACACCAAATACACAGACAGAACTTGTACAAGGATTTGCATCTCTCTGCTCCCTGGGGAGCTGCTTCCAGAGCTGCAGCCACATCCTTCCCCCAAGCCAATGCGATGCTGGTTACCTTTCACAAGAGGTAGCTGATCTGTGCTCAGAGGGTGCAATGTGCCCCCTTTTTCACCCTCAGACTCTCTCCTGAGGTATTGAGTTTGTTACCACCTTCGACTGAAGAGGGCTTAGGAGCCCCATCAGAGTCTCCTAGGTGAATGTATTAAACACTGATCCATCACAGAATAGGAATTTACCACTTATCCATCTCATCCTATAGTTACAATTTCAACAGTTTTGCAGCAGAGTGGGGTGCTGAGGTCGCAAGAGCTAAAGCCATGAACTCCACATCCTTACAGCCCATTTGCCTGCTTAGCAGCAAGGGTCAACGAAGTGATGTGACTATGTGCACCTCCCTCAGAAGGGCACGTAACTCATGCAGCTGTATCACTGCTGGCCATCAGCATCCCACTGGCATCTGAGTTCTGGGTTTCCAGTTTTGGAACCGGTTCACATATGTCTACATCACCTTACAGGGAGGCTTTTAGAAACTCAGTTCCAGGAAAGTTTTCACAGTACCCCAAAGAGCCGAGCTCCCACCAGGACTACCACCTCAGACTCACTTTTCCCTGGCTGTCTCAGGTGGGTTTCCCACTAAGCAAACTGAATGCTATGAACATTATCCTTTGGCATCAGCAGTCCCTTTGCATTGCACGGAAGATTAAACACCTACACAAGGCTGTGGTGTCCAGTGCAGGAGCCAGACATCCAGAAGTTAGACCTTGCAGATCCCTGACTCATGCTCAGAGCCCTTTCATGCAGGTAGCTGTAAATAACTAATGCAAGTTTACACTACAGTGACGGAGGGATTTAATCTTTAAAGATGTTAAAAGAGCTTCCAAACCACTGAACCATACTTGCTGTTCAGACAAGAAGCTGCCTAGAAAAGCTGTTCCTTATAATCATTAATTTTGATCCATTTGCCGTTTTTCATGACCTGTTTGCCACGTGTTGCTCCACTTAGGAGTTCCATGTTGCCTATTCAGCATCACATAAGCACCAAGATTTTAACAGCTGCCTGCTGACAGCAGGAGCTTTCTCAATACTTCCCACCTTGACTGTGTCACGCCAACCCTTCAGCCAAAACAATGCACACACGCAGAAGCAACCGAGAATTGTTGGGAATGTCAAGAACAGCCCTTTCATTTCGTTATAAAGGCCCAGTGAGTTGGAGGGCCCTGAGAGTGCATGCGTGCACGCATGGAGCACAGCTTGGAGAGGGGAAGCCTAAATGGCTGGGCAGTTGCAGAGGGGACCATAACCTGAAATTTTTTTCCAGAAAAATTTTCCTTAAAAAGGTTTTGATCCTTTTTTCAAGGAAAATTCTAAAAGTTCATCCATACTTTGAAGTTTTACCTTGCTTCTACTGCTTTCTTTCAAACAGAAAAGGAGGAGGGGAACAACCCTCACTTGCAAGTCTCCATCTTTCTGCAGTGGAAAAGCACAGGGAGGGGAGAGATGTGGCGAATTACTTTCTGCCACTCAACTATAGCAGGAGAAGGGCGAGGTGGAAGGCTTACTTGCTCTACTAGTTTTTCTCCAGTGACCACAAAGGAGGAATTAAAGGGAGACAAGTGGCATAAATAAACCAAAAAATCTAAAAAAGAAATTGAAGAAAAAAAGTGCAATTCAACTCAAGCATAGCATTTAAAGATCAGTCAGCGCTGAGAAATATCAGATGTCACCAATCTGCTAATTCCAGTTTTCAAAAGAAGAGCTTTCTCTTGGAATGTTTCAGCTAGCTTTGGAGAGAAAACTCCCAACATGCAAACCTCCTTGCCAAAACCATTTTTGCCTTCCAGAAAGCATCGTGTTTGTGGGTGTCAATATATCTGACAGACGTTACAGTCTCCTACTGCCATAGGAGACAAAATTTCACCCGTATTTACACTTCAGTAAAAGGAACTGCAAGTGGATTTACCCAGTAAGGGACAAAGTCAGCAGCAAAATTCAGATGTTCCAGTTCTTTCTGTCTCCAAGCAAAATTTCATTCCGGAATAAAATTCTGGAGGGAGGAGGCTAGTACACAATGTTTATCCTCTAACTTTTGTAAAAATACACAAACCAGCCTGCTCCAAAGCGGTCTATAGTACCCCTGGACTCCTTGAAGGTGTTTATCCCTGAAGAACCCACCCTGAGAAGACCTGTGATGGTAACAGGCACTCACACTGTGCCTGCCTCCATGGTGCCCTCAGCATGGCTTTGCCCTGGTCAAAGCTCTGTTAGGCTCAACTCAACTCTCCTCTCACTGCACCTGATGCAGGAATTGTGGTAAAGCCTAAAATACCTGTCTTGCCAAAAATTATTGCTTCCTTAGGTACAAGGGCTCCTGGAAAGCTTCCAAATCCTAACGGAAACTTCACTCAAATGACTAAGAAATGAGTAGTGGGGTCCCATATATTTCAGCTTTCCTAGTCCCTGGGATCTCCTCCTACAATAGATCTTCCCTCTGTATACCACTCCCCACACTGACAAGGACACCCTTAAATAGACTTGAAAGGACTTGATGACAAAGGGACAGGAATTAAGAGGCATCTATAAAAGGCTTTCAGATGGAGAAGAGCAGGAGGACATAGAGCAGATCCAGAGCAGCACGTGTTCTTACCAGCCAGCACCTGCAGCCCTCCCCTGACCACTGATCCCTTCATTCTTCACTGAATGATGAGTGTTTTCCACTCGGACCTCCTCCTTCATCTTCGTAACTCTTCCTTGTGGTATAGCACATCCTCAGGAGGCCTCCAAATGGCGCTTAAATCAGACGGTGCAAAGATACACTAACGATACCCATATCTACCCACACGATGACCTGCACAATGTGTGTTACACAGGCGCTAACGTGCCACAAACCCTGCTCACAAAATAGCACCAGTGGGGACATTTTGAACAGTGATATCCTAGGGGTACCCAAGAGGCTTGAGTGTTGCAATTTGTTTACCAAAAAGTAGCTTTCTCCATAGATGTTTTGTTGGCAGGATAAGAACCAGAACATAACGTGGGTCTGTACAGTCTCCAGGCTCAGGGACATGAACTCTTTACAACTTCGCCGTGACCTTGTGGGCACTCTTAGCCAAATGAAGGGGGAACAGCAGCCTGTTTGCCCTCACCACAGCAAGAGAGATGTGCACTGCTGCAAACAAGAAGCACGTATACAAGCTCTAATGACTGGCTCCATTGCTATATGGACTTCAGTGAGCCCTGCTAGCTAGACCATGTGTTCAGATCGCAGGCTGACTCCCTATCATGTAGATGCTCAGACTAACAAGCCAGTTCTGAAGGCAGATTTTGTTACAAAGCCAGGAATGACGACCTCCAGAAGTGCTCCAGTGCAGCAGGTACCATGCACGCAGCTGCAGGAGGAATTGCTTTCTGCTTCTCCACCTGAAACAAGAGACTCCAAGGCTTCTCCAGTCCCTCACCACTCTAACACACCACTTTCTCTTCAGTGGCTCTTCCTGCAGTGCAAAGGGTTAAATCAGCATCAGCTGCAATTTCCAAGAAACCAGAAAGATTTTGAGCAAGACAAGGCACTTCGCTCAGCTCTGAACGCCCCCCCGCAATGTTCCAGACTGCCCAGCACCCTGCCCCACCAGGGAGCTGCAAAGAGCCCTTTTTGGTGTCCTGACTGGTCTGACAGCTCCCAATGGCCATCGGTATTCCATACTGCCTCAGCCTGTATTTACACGTCGGAGAAGCTGCTGTGATCAATGCCTCACACAAGCACCACCCCAGCCCGTGCCCGCACAGCAGCAGAGCCAGAATGGACCCACCTTCCCCTACTAACAGCCAGCTTGGAAATGATAGTGGATGTCTGGGCTTCAGCCGAGGAAGGGCATTCCCTTCAGTGAGAAGCACCTTCTGGGACACAGTTTGCCAAGCTTTTATTTTTCTAGATAAAGTGCATCTCTTGCTTCCCCACTCTCCTTCTAAGCCCTGACACGTTCCCATCCCTGCAGTGCCTGAAGGCATCTGCTAAAGTCTGTGCCCTGTTGTCCCAGATATTGAACACCCAACGTGCATACCCACACACTGGGAAACAGTCTTCAGCCTCCCAAAACATCAACAGGCAAGGGGAAGAATAGGAAGGAGGAAGGATAAATTCTGCCTTACAAACAGATCCTGCTCTTGGTAGCAGGACTGGACATGAGCCGGGCTCTTTCAGGTCCTAACTCATCTGAAGGGACTGCGTCCCTGCTCTTGCTTCAGTGGGGCTGTTGCACGGCTCACGAGTCAGTTATGAAACCCTGATGTCTCACCAGATACCAGAAAGAGAAACAGAAGTTCCATAAAACCTGGCTCATGGAAGATGTTTCCTGGCATCAAAACGCACCCTGCCCAACGGGATTATCTTTCTGCCAACAGGCATCTGCAATAAACAAATTCGTTCTTGGCCTGAAGGGAGCTAAAAAGCCATTGAGGTTTTTTGTTCTCAGTCCTGCTCTTTCTTCTCTAAGTTTTGACTTGGCCCAGCAAAGTAGGATGGGATGGAAGTCTACAGGAAACTGGTGGGTGATCCCCTGATCAGGTCTGAGACCTGCTGACCTTGAAGGGACCCTTGCAGGCAGAGGCTGCACAAGCAAAGCAGGATGCACGCCTCTACACTGCTGGGAAAAACCCTGTGCCATCCAACACCCACTCCAAGGATAGGAAACATCCTCCTCTGGCTTCTCCCACCTGCAAAGCTCTTCCATCAAAGCCTTCTTCCCCTCCTGCCTCTCCCTCGGACCTGGGAGCCACCATGGAAACAGTGAGGGTGAGATCTGCAGCTGCAACCAGCTGAGGCCATCTCTTGTGCTCACACTGTAAGTGGCAATCAGGGGTTTCCTCACGTGATGCTCCTTGTGCTGCTGCGTACTCTGGAAACTGCTAAGGAGAACTAAAATAAAGTTGAAAGACAAATTAAATATACATATATATAATTATTATGATTTTGTAACAAAGGGCAAAAAGGAGTTTTCCCAGGCAATTTTTTATGTCTCATAATTGGCAACACTGCTAAATACAACCTCTGCATCTCACAGCTTCACAAAACTGCAGCCCTGCAAAAGACAATTTTGGAACTGAGCAGGCAGCCATTTTTGCATCCCCTGAGAGAAAGCACATCTACCATGTTGCCATGAACAGAATGGATTTTTTTTGCCCTAAACTGTTAATTTTGTTTATTGCAATAGTGGCCAGAATCCAACACAGATCAGAAGATTCTCTGGAGCGGATGTGACAGCTGCTGCTCCAAAGGGGAAGGAGATAAAAGCCAAGTGGGAGGGTGGACAGGATCAGGATCCACCTACCATCAGGGAAACACCCACCTAAGGACTGCCACACCAGGGCACCTCACAACCTTCGTCCTGTCAGAGCAGAGCCAGCAGCAGATGCCTGTGGAAAGAAATACAGTGTGTCCCTACCCCATACGTGCATCCCTTCACATGCTCCGCTGGGCTGGCCACATTTTGCACACAGACTGATATTTGCAAACTACAGCCCAAGGACTTCTGGTCCTTGTGCTCCTCCAAGCCTTGTTCACGTCTCCAGAGCTCCCTGTACACATATTCAAGCAGAACTGGCCCTGGTGCTTCCCTCCCAGGTTTTCAATTTTACAAAATTTTCCTGGAAGGAGGCACTTTGCTAGTTCACCTGTATTTCACAGAGGAAAATCAACATGGTTAATGCTGACTTTCAACCAAGACAGCTTGATGAGTAGAACACTAGAAGAGCATTTCAGTACACCTTACATAGTTATAAAGTGAGATATGAAAATACTGGTGTGGGGAAAGCAGAAAGTTCTAAGTAACCAAGACTTGTAGCCTTAGACTGATGCTTCAATAAACCTCTAGGGAATATCTTTTGTTAACGGGGCCCATTGCTCCAGCCTTAGGCTTTTTCATTCCACAGGAGGAGCTCTGTGGATGCACAAAGCCCATGTGCAGGAATTTTGAGCTTGAAGGATTCTATTCACTCTTCATTTTATTACAAACGTATTTCTATCAGCCGAGGTGGCTGCAAAATTTAGTTTATTGAAAAACTGAGAGTTGTAGCTGGAAGTAGTTACAAAAAAGTAAAAAAAAACCCTCTTTGAATTTCAACTATGGTTGGTCACCTGGATAAGCCAAAAGTAGAAGCCAGTAACAAATGCTGTCAATCTTCTTGCAGTATTAACATGCCCAGCACACTCTGCCAGACCTCCAGCTATGGTTTACAGTAAAGATGCCTTTTCCATGACTCAAAAAACTGCTGTAGAATTTATTGGTTGGGATTTTTGGGGGGGGTTGGTGCATTTTGTTTGTTTTTAAACCAGTGGGGCACACTGGGCTTTTTCACTAATCTCTGCACTTCAAATTGTGACTTTATCCCACAGCCACTGAAAGCTTTTTCCTTTACCCTTCCTCATCCCACTTATCACTAAGCTAATTCAATGCTAAAACTGAAGAATAAGAAAAACTCTTAAGAATTGGCCAGTTATTTTTTCCCAAGATACTGCTGCTTCTAATTGATGCCTGCCATCTACTGGCATCTTTCTCAAAATGCAGTCAGTTTTAAGCCAAAAATGCACATCTCTGAGAAAGCTGACAGAGAAAGATACAGTTATTCATTGACAGAAGAAAAAAACCCATACAAGCTCTCAAGGACAAAAGTTGTGCAAGTCTGAGAACAGACCAGAAACTGGATATACAGACAGTTTTTTCCATACACCACTTAAGTTCATCTTGCAACTTGTTTGTTCTGGGTCCCAGTAGAGGAACTTACTCTGAATACAGAGTTGTGTTGTTGACTTCCTTTGCCAACTGTTGGTAGTATGGCCACTCGATAGAGAATAATATGAAGTTGTGAAATTAAATTAATAAACATTGGTTCCAAGTTGCCTTCAACAGAATTGCTCAACAGTGATGAACTAGTCCAGTAAGTGACACTTCCCAGAATGATGGGATGACAAGAGGTACCAATGCACATTGATGCTCCCAAATGACAGGGGAAAAACCAAACTAGTTACAGCTAATTTTCCTTGGTAAAGAAAGCAGATGAAACATAAGGAATTATTTTGACAACTACATTTCCAAATAGAACCACCATTCAAATCCAAAGCTGCTGTATTGTCCAGGCAGTTTCACCTCTAGCCTGGCAAGGCGAATGGCTGAGCCCAGCCACGTGTCGGCCTCCGTAGGGCTGAAGGCATCGTGCCTGTGCTCCTGCATCAGCAGCTGACTGCCCCACGAACAAGCAGTCCAGTCCTCGACTCCAGGACTACTGGTCAGGTGTTTTATCGCAAAAGTCACACAAAGAGGACAAGCACAGCAATATTGGCCCAGCTCATTAATTCCCAGTCAGCCTCTAGAAGTTCAGTTTCCCACCAAGCAAGCCAGCAGCTCAGTAACCACCATGAGTCACCATGCAAACTGACGATGAAGAAGCCCTGCACCTATTTGCACCTTCCCTTCTCTGCTTCTCTGCTCTTTTCTCTCCTTCCTTCCCTACAGCCAAGGCTCCCAACAGAATCAGAGAAGCCCATCCCACCCTCATAATTAGACGTGTCTTTGCAGAATATGGCTGGGATTAATGAAAAAATTTCAATGCTCTGTTGTTCCATTTGCTGGAACAGGAGATTATTCCCTGCTTGCACTTGCCCACCAGCCAGAAAAGACCTGAGCCACCAGATCCAGGAGGAGTCACACAGATACCCAATTCTGGTAAACTACTTTTTTTGGTTTAAAGACGCATTTGACCTGACTTACCACTTTTTTTCCGCTGCCTGTCTGTAATGTGCTTATCATAACATATATAAAAGCAACTCAGCTTAAAAATCAGTTACATCACATTACCTTGGAATCTAGAGACTATTGCTGTGCGCATGGCTCAATTATATATCCCACTACATCAGAATTTTATCATAAAGCACTGAAGAAAAGGCAGTAACATCTCCCTTATTTATTTCCCTTTTTTCATTTTAGTATTTTAATTACTGGTCTCTTTCTTCAGATTAACCAGGGCTGTTTTCACATCAGTTTATCAGAATTATTTTTAATCTACAAGATGAGAAATATATTTCAATTAATATTGCCTTGGCTGAATTTTTGTTCTAATTCAGCTTCATCTTATTCTGTAACTGACAATACTAAAGTCATGAGTAGAAACACTGAGAGTGCTTTCTGATGGACATCAGGAGTATAGCTTCTTTATTCTTCCCCCCAGTAATTTGACATTAATGGATTGTAAATTTACTTAAAAAAAAAAAAAAAAAAAACAACAAAAAAACCCCAAAATATCTCCTTGCCAGTGGTGGCATGACTTCTATTTCAAGCAACATTTTAATTCAAGAGCCTAATATTTTAACCTCATTCTCTAAAAGCCAGGTTTAAAATCCTCAAACTGTTTCATAAACTCCCTTACAAACATCTTCAAATTACTCCAACCTCCCCAAAATAGCACACAGACTGTTTATGCAGCAAAGAGTGGATACAAGGCACAGTCGCCCATCTCCTTAATCAAAGTTATTTAAAGCATAATGCTATGTACAAATCTAGCAGAGCGCTGTAGGCCAAAATTTTACAAAGTAAAGACATTTTCAGGTCTTTCAAGTTTTGAATCTCTGTCTTCAAACACCTTCAAAGGGTCTGCATTTCCAATGAAAGCAGTGCTTTCTCTCTAAAGGTAACCTTAATCTGGATACTAAACCCACTTACCCTTAGCCTGCATCTCTAGTATAAAGTCTGCCTGTTCTGCACCTCTGGCAACACCTCTATAGTTCATAACACTACTGAAAAAACAAGTCTCAATTTCTGGTTTTGTTTACAAAGACAGATTGCACTCATTCTTAGAAAAGTAGCATTGCTTGCAGCACGTTACAAAGCTTTCACATCGCTGGATTCTTAACTTAGCAGAAGTCACAATCATTCCAAGACAAAATTTTGCAGATGGATAGCCAAGTACATCTGGAGGAGAGTGCTCTGCAGAACCGCCCGATAAATGAAGTGGTCAACCACTGGTAGCCCATGACAAGTCAGACCGGCACAGTACAACCACCCTGTATGCTGGGAAATCACTCACTACTCAGGCCTCTCAAGCTTCCTTGATTCAATGGTTTTATTTTTCTTAAGAATATTTCCAGAGGACAGAGTGCCAAGGATATTTTACAAGTCTTCATACTCAGCTCTTTCTCCCACCCTTTAAGAGAAAAAAAAAAAAAAAAAACAAAACCCACAAATTGAACCTTCTTAGTAAGCGCCAACACTGCTCTCAGTTCTGGCTAGGAGACAGCCCCTGCCCCAAAGAGCTTCCATTCTAGGAGAGAGAGAGTAATACAAAGGTGAGGTTCACAGGGAAAACAACAAGGAAGGTGACACCGTTTGTCATGCTGCTGGTGCCATACATGGAGATTGGGACATTGGTTTGTGCTGGCAGTCAGTACACAGATACTGAATAGACCACACACTGCACGTGACAGAACATGTTCTCTCTGCAGGTGTTTGGAAGGGAGAAGGTAAAGAAGCTCTCAAGAAAGTTCTCAAGGCAGTCCTGTGACAAGGAAGGCATTTTTTCTATGTAGAAATTTTTGCCTATTTACATACTTTTTTTTTTTTTTGAAGAAAATAAAATTATAGTTAACATGCCAAAAACACATTCATCAAATCAGTTGTCTTACAAAAATAAAATCTTCAAACAATGTGTTTCTAAAATAAATATCAATAGGGCTGGAAAAAATAAATACATGTATCCAAGCTATTTTATTAAAACACAAAAAGGTGTGTTTAGTTCCTTACTAAAAAGTAGCCATGGAGTCCTGATTAAAGCAGCAACTCTTTGGAGCATCCTTCTTTTACAGTAACACATGAAGAACTGTTCCAAGCAGAAAAGAACAGATTCTTAATGAAAGAAATATATACGACTGTGTTCCTGATCGGTAAGTACAGAACTTTTTAATCTTTGCTGAATGATAGAGGCTAAAAACCAGTGTTTCATGATATACCCCTGCTGAAATTTTCTGGTATTTCCAAGCAGTGAGAGGCTAACACTTTTTCTCTTCAGGAAAGAAAAAAAAAAAAAAAAAAAAAAAAAAAGTCCCACCTGTGTATTTGGTTGTTTGTGAATATATGTGTATAGTCCCCTGATTGAGAATAAAATTAATCCTTCTTAAAAATACTGAGCTACTCTTCCCCCCCCAAACAGCAGCTCTCATGTACGGAAACAAGACATTTTAATACAATGCTGCCTACAGAAGGACTGTAACAGCACAGGGAGCCAGGGGCAGCTCAGCCTCAGGCAGGAGACTTTTATTGCTTGGAAGCACAAGCTGCACCAATTCAGGATGGTCCAACATGAAATCAATGTTTCCATGGCAGCCCCTTGCATTTCAAGGGCTAGTTCATTGCCCTGAGCTCCTGCTGCCAGGAGTCAGTCTCAGTTTGGCCGGTAGTAGTCACAGTGCTCTAGGTAATAGGAGGCAGGGTACCCTATTCCCCACTCTCGTAAGGCAGCTGTACCACACCAGGAAATCAGTTTCCTTCTTGAAGTATTCCTTTTTTTGTGGTCCTGTATGTCCTCTTACTTTTTAAATTGTTTTTCTACCTATTTAAAAGGAGCAACATGCCCAGATTAACAACAGTGGTCAAGTAGGCAAAGAATAAAATGTCCACAATGCAAGCTCTACATAGGTTCACAATGTACTGGTCATGCATAAAACCCTACAGATCCTGGCAGGCATTTAAATGTTTAAGTTGATGTAAGATCAAATTGCTAATGAACTGACTGCTGGATGGACTGTAGCCAGCTTGAAATCACTGGTAGGTTCTGCATCTGATGTCACACGACTTAAGATGTGTCAGATCACTGGTCATCTACTTTAGCCCTTTTTGCTTTTAAGGAAAGATGCTGCAAGAGAAGAAAAGAAGAGAAAAATTACTTAGCATATACACAATTAGAAAAATGTTCAACTAGAATGCTTTCAGTCTCTAATCTGAAATTAAATAAATTTTCTTACACAAATACCAAAGACCACCCTTCCCAAGCTCTGCTTGTTACTGATATAGCTAAAATAAACCTATGAAATAAAAACCCCACATGTATCCGAAAGTGATATTCTGGCTTGCTGTAAAATGTCATCTTCCTAGTACCTCTGCAGTAACTGCAAGCACAATTTCCCACTGGAAGCAAGCTGCCAGCATGTAAAAACACACGGAAAGGGACGTGCTCCCAACAACACGTGTGCCTAAGCACTCGGGGTACATATATGAACTACAAGATTTTAACAAGTGTATTAACACTGCAGCTGTAGTTGCTTTGGAGTCTTGAACCTCTATAGTCTTAAAGAAAAAGGCCTACAAAAATGTGGAATGAAAACATGAAGAAAGTCCTACAAAATTTGGAAAGAGACATCATTGACCGAGACCATGATCAAGCTGTAGAAGAAAAATCTTTTCATACAGAATCCTATTCAGTTATAATTTGTTTTTAACTTGATACAGGAATAAAAATTCTCATATTTCAGGAATCACTTATTAGCACAAAGATGTATCCTTCAGTAGAAAAAGGGTCTGAATGTCTATAAATCGCCATAAATTTGTATCTTGCAATGGCTTGGTTATTCAAAATTTACATGTATAATTCAAAGCTTTACACAACAGGAATATTTATATTTTTTAAACAGTTTATAAAGGCACACAAGCCTTTTGGCTTATAAGGATGCCTGACCAAACTGGAAAAGATCATTTTCCTCAAAACCAGCACTATCCTCCAGAGCTTCCATTTATTTTAGGATGAAAACAATGCTTAGGTCATGCTGCAAACTGAGTTCATCTCTATCAAATCAAAAGGATGGCAATGGTAAAAATTAGGTTCTGATGTAATTTCGTAGAATATCTACAACAGTAGTAGTACTACCTGGAAAAACACATTGTCTCAGTCAGGTAGGTAGTACTACTCAAGACAAGCCTTCTTCACTTATAAAAAGCAACTCAAGCTTTGCCTGAGCAAGACACTGGGTCACATTCCCCAACACTACCTACCTAAAGGAAAACCTCACATAGAATAGAATCATAGAAGAATCATAGAATCATAGAATCGCTTTGGTTGGAAAAGACCTTTAAGTTCATCGAGTCCAACCTTTAACCTAACCCTGCCATCCCACCACTAAACCATGTCCCTAAGCACCTCATCTATCCTTCTTTTAAATACCTCCAAAGATGGGGACTCTACCACCTCCCTGGACAGCCCATTCCAGAGCCTGACAACCCTTTCAGTGAAGAAGTTTTTCCTAATATCTAACCTAAACCTCCCCTGAGCTCATGGAGAGGTCATATCACAATGGGATGTTGTGGTGTGTATTGGATGCTACAACGTGTAAATACTCCAGTCAAAAGGACTAGTTATTTCAGGAGCAGGTTTGATACAACTGGAACATTGGCTTCTCTCCTTTTTACACCATGCTTGCAGAATGTCTAACAGCAGCTGAATACTCAGGGGCCTACCCTGCAGGGGTCATTACTGCCTTCGTCAAATGCGTTATAGAAAAAAAAAAAAAGGCAGAAAATATTCAGCTACTTAGAGTAAGTACATTTATAGATGGTAAGTGTCTGGATAACTGAGATGAATTATCCAAGCTCAACATTAAAAAAAACCTAACCCTCTCAAGTCAATTACATGGACAGAGGCCAATGCTGCTGTACACTGTAACCACAGAGGTATGTCCTAAGGTGCCCCATGCACCACAGTGTTTTTCTTTTTTCCAAAAACCCCAGGAAGTGAAAGAAAAAAAAACATCATCAGATTCTCAGAAAAGTCAAATAGCATAGCAGATGTACAAATCAGAAACAGCCATTTTTGCAACATGGCTGCTTACGTGCACAAACAGATCTCTTGTTTTGCATAGGTCTGATATGCAAGTGCATTTTTTCACTCAGCATTTTGGAAATACTTCACCAATTTAGACTACAAAGCTCAGTAGTTATTAATCTCCCATGGGAAATTCACATGCAAGAACAATTTGGCAATCTTGCCAGTAGAGTATTGACATGCAATGGGGTATCAACAGCTCCAGCATAACTAACAGTTAGGTAACATTCAGTACCAATCCAGTTCTCAGAATGACCAGGGAATAAGTCCAGATTGACAAATTCACGTGAGACAGAGTTGATAAAGGATGGTGACAACTATTAAAAGATACTTGTAAAGAAAAGGTATGTGTATCACACACAACGGAGTTTGCAATAAAAGTTTGCACAAATAGCAGCTGTTTTTTGCCATTCCAAGTTTGAACAGATCAGAGATGATTTTTTTTTTTTCAGTAAACATAACTAACGCTCAAAAAAAAGTCTCAGGATTTGCACAAACATTTGCAAAGCATGCAAAGACTCCTCTAAAATTATTGTGCAAAGTATGACCACTGCCTAGCTATAGTGCTGCTCCAAGAAGTGCTACCAACTGTCTATATTCAGGTGTAAAATGGCTGAAGGCTTCATTTACCAGAATGACACACTACTTTGTAACTTTGAGATCATGTCTGTTGGCTGGATAATAGGGAAAAAGCTTTCATGCATTAATTAATTATCCTCTTTCTTTATATTAAAACCACTACAATGAACAAAACCAAATTCACTTTTGTACCATTAAATAGACAACAACAACAAAACATAAACACTTTAAAAGTTCAGATACAAGAGCTGCTAATACAGCAATGGTACCGTTTGGGCTTTATGCTGATTCCGTACCGTTCCTTGCTGGTAAAAATGAGGTGCCAGTTCCAAGAGCCATGCAGATTCAACAGCAGTCACATCTCTCATGTAATATTTAGCAGTCTGTATAACTTCATTGTAGACTACCCTAGAAGAAAGGGGGAAAAAAAAAAAAAAAAAAAAAAAAAAGTGTTTGCTTTAACTATAATATAAAGCAATCAGGGAGAGAGATGATTAACAGCATATTTAGGCAGTTTCACATACATGCTGCCAGAGGTAGTATTTACAGAATGACAAGAGCATCTTTAAATTATAATACAGCCTCTTACCTCTTTCC
>NW_009260622.1:4500885-4528455 GCF_000687185.1 Egretta garzetta | reverse complement strand
AACATTTAGACTGCCATTAAAAATGCCTTCACGTGCTACCAGGACATATGGATGCAAGGTATAAAAGAAAGAATATTTCTTATAATGGGGCCAAGGGGGACTCATAACAGATGCTTTGGAAAAGAGAAGATGAGTTACTCTGTGATATCATGAGGAAGGAAGTCAAAAGCACCAAATCCCTGGGCCCATAACAAGTAGGGCACAAATCACAGGATGACTATCCCTGGTGTCTTTCTGCAGACAAGCAAGATACGGATTAGAGGAATAAATCAGCTTTAACTACTGCCAGAACATCTCCTGATAAGAGATTTAGAAACAGACAGCCACGTGGACTCAATCCCTGCTGCCAGCACAAACACGTTGCCAGCATGAGCAGCCTATTTCTGAAGTTACCCTTCAGTAAGGAAAGCCAAGGAAGCACAAACCCACGAACTGAAGGGTTAGTCACCAAAACCATAAGTCATTATCTGCCTTCTATACACAAGAGAGCTGTAAACCCACAACGTTTGTGTTCTCTCATTAATTGGTATTTTGCTCTCAAAATCAAAGAGGAAAGAGTCCAAAATTCTCTTCTCTGCCAAATGCAGCCCGAGCCATACCAAGTAATACAACTGAAGAGAAATCTGAGGAAAACAAACAAGAATAAGTACACGTTTTATATACACCTGTAACAGACAGAGAACTGAAGCCCTCAGCATAGGCCTCATACAGAATGGATGCCCAGGCAGCAGTAGCAGTGACGCTGTTGTCCAACAAGCAGATCCGTGGCCTGGTGTGCAGTAAGTCAATTGTCACACAACACTCAGGTTGCTAAGGAAGTTAAACTCCTGTCTTATAGGATGCCATGTGCCAGCAGTGTCTTTAGGCTGGTGGTGGCAATACCACTTGGTCTTGGAAGACAGCTCTGTGCCTGTTCTGCAACACAGGGATCCAAAAAGAGATTTAAGCCAAGAATCAGTATTGCCGAACACTCCAGCAATACTGCTGCCACCAACAGCAAACAGGCTGTGAAGCAAAGAGCAGTCTTAAGGTTTTGCTGGTTAAGGCTTCCAGCTAGCTGTCTACAGTTCTGCTTTTCTATATGTCTGGAAGTGCCCAAGGCTGAGATGGAAGTACCATGCTGAGGGCTCATCATCTAAAAGCTGAGCCCTGGAGGAGGTGTGTGCTGGACCAAAGAATTCTTCCAATACTCCCCTATCACTAGACTTTCTTTCCGGATTAAATTCTTCTCAATTTATTCTTCTTACTGTCTGTCACTCTCCTGTAAGAGAGCTGGACTAATTTTTATTTTGTGAGCCAGTGTAATTGATGGCTAAGTTCCAATCAGTTACACTTCTGCAAATCCTACACAACAGGTGTAGGAGCCCAAATTCAAAGATAACAAACAGATGATAGTGGCCAAGTTTATCCCTCAAAGACTCAGTAACAGGCAAAGAAGGAGAAGAGTCCAAACACTTCAGGCTGATCATGCTGACCTGGTAGTTAGAAACATTTCTAATTGTTATTTTAGGATCTTTGACACACAAATGGAATTGTAATATCCCAGCTAATATGAAAGTAAGACCACTTCTTTCCTCAGTCTGCTAGGCAGCCATAACTTCTCTCAAACTTTCTGCATCAAGCATTTGACATGTATGCCATCCCCCAATTACTGCAGCACCTATTGGACAGGGCATTACTTACTAGGTTTAACAGAAGTATATTAATCCTACTTCTATCTAGGACAGAGACAACTCAGAGATAAATTTGCAGTGCAAAATTTGGTGCCTATTAAGAAAGGGTCACCTGACTCTGCTTTCCAACTTTTGCATGTTTTTTTGACAGTTAAATGTCTCTCTATTACCCTGATTTATTCAGATACTGCTTACAAAAAGATGCAAAGGAAATACCAATTGAGTTCTCTCTGCAGGAACCACGACCTTCTACATCTATTCCCCCACTGATGGAGAAAAGTCATTCATGAAGATCTACGGATGCTGAGAATGTCTTGTAAAGACCACAAAGCAAGTGAAAGCAGCTTTAACTTACCAGCGTGGAGGTTTCTCTGCATACAACACTGAAGTGGGGTGGATATGAAGTTCATGGTCATCACGGATAGTCCTTGAAACAAGACACTATTTCAGACTGTGCATCTATTTATTGCTTAACATTTGGTTCCTTTCATCCCCAGTAAGAATGTTTAATAAAAGGCAACAATAAAAGAGCCAGAGCAAATTAAAAACATTTGCATTTAATGAACGGGCTTTCAGACGAAACCAGGCTTAAATCTTGGCCAAAGTTCAATCTCCTAAAAGAGTTCTATATATATTAAATGAAAAAGTAACGTTTCAGGCTTTTATTCAGTGCACCGGAAGTGCTACAACAGAGACACTGTACTTGCTTGTATTAACACAAGCTAATTATTATTAGTAACAGCTTCCCACTATCAATAACTCTAATTATTTATATTTTCCAAAGAGAAGAGATAAACATTGAAGCAGTTTGAAGATACAAAACTTCAAATATTTAGTAAATCAAATACTACGTGTTTCTTATTGCAGGTGTTTAGAGAAGCATCTCTTTGTTGATTATACATAGACATATCCAGTCAAAGCAGCTTTTAAACTAAGCAACAGTTGTAATGAAGCTATACACATTTACCTGTAAGCTCCAGTAGAATGGAATTTAGCTGCGTTAGCAAAGAATCCAGAAACTATGCATCTCAAAACAGGATCTGGATCACCTGAAGAAAAGAATTTTTATGTAAAATGAGTCAATGGAATGGCAAAAATCCCTAAAATACCACTTAATCACCTCAAACAACTTTTCACACTGCATCAGGCTTTAAGAGCAAAGGCTTGAAGGCAGACAAACCCTGCAATCTCTTTTGACTTCAATTTCACAGCAAATCAAAATTACTACATAAAAAACTACAGCTACCACTTGTGTCTCCATGAAGAGAGTTTCACAGTCCTTAGAGCAACCTTGTGTGACAGCTAAGCATTGAAGTCTGATTTTGCAGAGCAGTTCAGTGGTGAGAACTAGACATGGCACCCACGCCAATGCACCACTGCTAGAAATCAGATCCCAATGACTGTACATCATTTTGAACATACCAGAAAAACGGCTTTTTGAAAAGTCAAGAGAGGGAATGGGGTGACCTATTTATGGCTCTTGGTAAATCAGTCCATTAAATATATAGTCAATGGTGATAATCTCCTGCTGGAAAACTTAACTAATGAAGACTGGACTAAACATTAATTGTAATCAATTGTAAAAATGGGCTAAAATGCTCTTCTACAGTCATTTTTAGGAAAAAAATTTGGGGTTAATCAACATTATTTTTAGGCCAGGGAGAAAACACTTCAAAGGTGACAAGAAAAGCAGGAAGTAGACTGGCAAATTGGAGACTACCTTTGATATGTACTGGACAACACTTTAAGAAAAATTTTCACCTTCACTGGACTTCTTTGGCACTTTAAAGCGGACAAGAAGCTTTTTCAGCTGTTCTCGTACAACAGAAGCTCTAACAAGCCCTTTGTAGTTCAGAAAGTGTTCCTGACACCACTGAGAGCTCTTGCTGTGCTGTATGGTGAGAAGAATAGAAAAAATTACAGTGAAATATCATGAGCAAAAGAAAAACCAATCCCTTTTGGATCCCATAGTCTTGTTCTGTTTTCTTCTGCCTCCTACAACATATCTATTGTAGTTTTCCCTGAAAATTACCTGTTTACATAGTAGCTAACAAGGGTATATAACACCAGTAACTACAAAACATGTTTCAAATAACATCTAAATAGCAGCAGAACAAATTCCATGGGGTATTTTCAAACAGATGTGCTTCATTTCTTCATATGTGGTGAAAGAGAATAGCATCAGTCATTCCATTCTCACAAACACATCATATAATAAGCAAGTGTGTTTTCAATCTTGAAATGTAAACAACCTTCTTTGTAAACTGTTTACCGGTCTTTTCTATGCAAAGAACTATTTCTCCAGAAGCCAGCACCTACTCCAAAAGCCTCTGCATTTAGCTGTTTCTAAGTGAATTAGGCAGATATAAAATTTAAACGGCAAAATTCAGTTGGTGCCCGACTGATTGCTTTGGGGTTGGGGAGAAGGAAGTCATCTTTTAAACACTTGAGTGGTTATACTGCCTCAACTCAACACTGCTGCAAATATAGTATTACAGAAGTGCTTGATACCATACTTCTCCCAAATAGGTATAGCACTTCAAAACCATTAAGTAAAACTTCAGCTTAGAGAAGCATTAAGACTGGTGTTAAAACTGAGGGTAAACACATAAGGTCAATGAAAAAAGATGATATTTTAAAAAAAGAGGCAATTTAAAAAAAAAAAGACTGCTAGACTTAGATGCTGTTTATCATCAGTAAAACTCAGATACATCTATAGAAAAGATGAGAGAATATGAATTTCATTTGGAATTTAGATATCTGTTTTTCCCTGGCCCTTTCAAAAATCCCAGTCTCCTTGAAAATACAGTTGTCTACCCATAAGACTTCCATGCTTATTCCCCTTAATCACATAAACCATTGACCAAGTCTGAGACTAAGATTGGACCTAGCCGCAGCTAGACTCCTCTCTGCAAAGAAGTTTAGAAAGCAAGGGGGTCTACTCTGAACTCAAGGGGAGGGTCCTTCTTATTCTCTGCATTCATGGTCTCTCCGTGAATCATTTTAACTCAAGTGTAACTTAGTTTCCCTTTGTGTACTTCATCCATGCAGTAATGGAGTGAACCTTGTCGTCTTCAAACCTTTAACTAAGTCGCTGTTTTCATTAATTCTGTCGAATCATTTTGTTAATCGGCTGACAATTGAGTTCTATTAAAATATCCCAATCCTATGATTTGCTGTAAAGGCACAAAGAAATTCTAAACTGCTACTAAATCAAAATTGTGTAAAGTCACTCATTTGTGTACACACTTGTGTACACTTTCACAATTGTCTAAGTCCTCAGCTTTGAGGATGCAATATCCAGAACTTCCAGAATCAGAACTGAAGACCTCAAGTTCTTCCCATTCCTGCAATTCCACATACACTTGAACTGACTTACTTTGACAAAGGCTTCATAAACATTAAGCATAGTGAGATGATCACCTTCTTCCACAGCAAACTTTCTGTGTTGCCTGGCCTGGAGAAGAAGAAATGTATTTTTTTTATAGGCATTGATTTTTGCAAAAATCATGCCCAATACGCTCAGTTCCCATCATCTGTGTACTTCCTGGTAACTATCAAAACTCTTACCATATAGGGTAGTTCCTCTAGACAACAGCAATATTTTACTAGCCCACCTATATTCAGGAGCCCCCAAAATCCTAGAGGAATGCATTAAAATTAGGCTCCTGCTACCTATTAAGAATTTCCTACATCCCAATACTTTTTTTTTTTGTTCCTCCTGAAAGGAGGTAGTGTTTGGGGAGGTTTGATTTTTTTGTTTCCTTTTTTTTCCCCCCACAAACCCTTATGCTGACCAATACTGGTTTAAAACCCTGTATGTTTCTGGTTCTCAGAAGGAAACTTTTAACACTGGTAAAGGACTCCAAGGTTCCCCCTGTTACTCAGTTTCTTCTTTTACCTATAACCAATAGGTACTGTTTCATTTTCATACAAACCTGCTGTCTGTAATGGCTATCAATAACATACTTGGCAGAAATCCAGAAATGTGGAACTAACAAAAAGAAAATGAGGCACAATGGAACTTACAGCCTGAGCTTTTTGATTTGGAGGGATCACAAATATGTTTTGAATCTGCATCATGGCAGCAATTGTCAAAATCTCCTGGGAGCAGCCAAAATTTCCTGGGGAGTAAGTGCAGAAATTCAGTAAAGGAAAGACTTCTTCCATTCAACTTATCCCCATACAGAATAAAGAGGAAAAGAAGCAGAGTATATTTTTATAGCATATGAAACCAAAATACCTGAACTCCTGGATTTTTTTTTTTTTAGTATAACAGCAAATGTTTTTAAAGCAAAACTTAAGGCAAATGTGTTAGACTTATTAATTAGCGTCTTAAATGTGTTAGACTTATTATTTGAGAGGTCCATGAGTTTAACCAATTCTTTTCACTAAACACCTTATTAAGATGAAGTATACAGTTTGTTTCAAGCTGAGCAAATGTCTAATACTACACTATAATCACTAGAGGCAATATCCTCTACTCAGCACAGGACTGTGAAAAAAACAACTGATTTTTTTTCTCCTACCTGATTCCAGAAGCATCTTTGCAAACATAGGATTCAAAGGAAATTCTGCTATTCTCATTCCAAGAGGCTCTGTTAAACGGCAGTGCATATCCAAGCCTACAGCACATTAATAAAAGTAGCTGTGATACATGCAGAAGTAGCACAGAAAGTCTTGTTTAGGAATTTAATGTGTACTGAAAAGCAGTATCAAGAGCTAAAATATAGCAAATATGCCTAAGAATTGCTGATGTATATTAAACTAAGTTTAAAGGTGCTCCTTAATATCCATCTACTTTCCTACGGGTCACTGGTATTATTTTTTTGGTTTTTTAACATACTTGAACACACAAGTTTCTTCATTTTGACCAAGTTCCATTGCTACCGCCAGCGATTTAGAAAACCTGCAGTCAAAGCCAATGCAATGGCCAGAGTGTCTATTAGCTGTTAGACTCATGCATCTCCTTTTTAAGTACTTTTCTGTTCATGGTGACGGGAAGCAGGAGTCATAATAAGAATTAAAAAGAGAGTAGGGTGTCATTTTGCTGCATCACATTAGCTTAGGTCAAGGAGAAAAATTATTTAACTTCAATACAGTCTAAACTAGAGATGTAGAGCTGATGAAGATCCTCTACAGTTTAGTCTGCCTCACACATCAATAACTCAACTGTCAGCCATGTTCCAGCTGTAACCTTTTTACTGGAGATGGTGCAGGAGGTAGGCATGACCACTTGCTTTTCGATTCCCAGTTATCACCGAGCAACCCTGCACTTTTACCATTTTAGTTGTATGCTTCCTACAGTCAAACACCTGCAGTAAGGTTTACCCATGCAAACAACCAGGGCATATGCTAATCGAGAGCACTATGCTGGAATTTCAGGGAACAATTTAAATGGAAAAGCATTTCCTTTGCAAGAGAACATAGAAAATAGACTTGAAAAAAGAATACAGACACAGGAAACAATATGGAGAAAAGAGCTCGCTAAGAAAGTCAGCAAAGAGCGAGAACTGAATGAGAAAACTGCAAGTAAGCCAAGTTGTATGAGGTACAGCAAAGAGGCAGAGCGCAAGAGAAAAGCTACACGAAGAGGGACTAACAAGAGCCCAATAATAGGACTTTGGAGTACTACAGATTGCATAAATAACCACAGCAGAGTGGAGCAAGGAAACACAACTGTGGCCCATGCATTATATAAACATATTATTTGTCAAACTGTGTGGTGGCAAAAAAACAACAGTTGTAATTCAGCTGCGTTTCACAAAGAAAAGCAAAACCACAAATCAAGTCAAGGAATGAGATCTCCTATAACTCATGTCAGCATATTTAAAACCGCAGATACCGCTATCAAGTGTTTACATTCCTTTATTATTTGATATGCTATCTTCTCATTTATGATAATGTAGTAATTCACCCACCACACCCCTACACTGTTCAACAAAACCTAACAGGCATTTCACATAATGTCACAGTATTTTCCCCAGAAAGAGGTACAAAAGGCAGCTTATCTGAAACAATGAAGTAATATATTTAAACACAAAGTCACGGAAACTGCAAAAACTAAGGTATGACAGCTTTCATTTGACCAGTGCAATACAAGAATTTTAAGTGCTACCACAATTAATAGCTTAGAATATGCTGTCTTTCATCTACAGAAAGAAAACTGCATTCCTAAGTAGGAAAAAGAAGAAATTACCATCCTTTTCACTTTCTACAGGTGCATCAAGCCAAAATCCTTTGGCTTCTGCTGAATCCTACAAATCTCAATGCAATTTTTGCATGGATATATATACAGCTTATGCACAGATGTCTTTGTAGCAGTAAGCCTGAATATACACAAAAGGCCTGCAATGGATACTGGTTTGGAATAGGGAAAAGTTTCCTTAAAATAATCTTGGAAGCAATCACTGTGTGTATATATATATATATATATATGAAGTTGGAGATCTTAGAAAAAGATACTGCAAAGATTTTTATTGAACATGCTCAGGAGAGATTATTCAAGTACTGCGGCACTAAAAAGTTTCAAGTAACAACCACTAGTATGTTATGGGCCGAGGGATTAAAACACGTTTTTAATCCTAGGTAGAATGGTTGTTTCTGATAGGTGGCGACTTACAAACAAATCTGCAAGAAAATCTTGGATCTGAAATAAAGCTAAAAATAAAGCCACTTTTTACCTGCTTATTTACCTCCTAAATTATGCTTAAAAACAAACTCCAACTGACAACTCAGACTTTCAAAGGGGCATCAAAGGAGAAGGCTGAGAAGAGATACTTGTGATGCAATCAGTTTGCATCACATAATCTGTCTAAAAACAGCGCTGTGTTTATTCAACAGAACTATCTCAACCTTAAGAGCGTCTGCTCTGCTCTGTTGGCACCGCATTGGCACAATAGGGTCCTGACCCTAAACTACACACTTGCATACTATTACAATGCAAATGATGAAATACATGTTCATACTTGCATAAGAGAAATTTGATCCTTACTGCACCTGTAAACACTTGGGTAGCTTCACCTCTGGAACGTCTATAAAATCTCTATAATAAACCACCTAAAGCCTTAAACTTCGGCAAAAAAAGAGTGGATCCATATATCACACACACTTGCACACACATTTCTTTCCATCTTAAACACCATCATCAGCAATTCTCTGCTGTGCTACAAAAGCTGGGCAGCCAAGAGAGTAACAGCTCTGTACTTTTCTGTGAAGCTACCATGAACATAACACTTTCACCAAAACATCAAACAGCTAATCAGTGAGTTTATTGACCTTTGCTCCCCATTTCCCTAAGGTGCCTTTGGCTGTGAATTCATCCTTGCAACATGCTTCTGAACCACTGTGAAGGTCCTTGTTCCAAGTTTGAAAAGGTTGCCAAGAACCATGTGCCTTAAGTGAAACCCTCCTTTGCAAGATGGAACTGAATCAGCGCAGAGCAAAATCGCAGCCAAGCAGAGTTACAGCTCCATGAGAATAAGAAGAGAGGAGACTGCCACAAGTTACAACACAGCATTTGCAAGTGATGTAAAAACAGCCACAAACCTCTGGAAGCTTCCAAAACTTACACAATCTCCTTTACACTACCTATTCCTCATGTTTATATTATGGAGCAAATATTGTTAACTTTGAATTAACTACAAACGCTGAGTTAAACAGAGTTTCATTTTGATTACTTGTTCTTGTGTCAAGTTTCTGTTTTGTTTAAGTTTGTTTCTTTCAAAAAGATTAAATAGCTGTCAAAAACACCAACAACATAACAGTTCTTCCTATAAACAAAATCAGACAGCATACATTCCACTCACCACAACAAAAAGGAATTGAAAACTGTGTATAAAAATATTACTACAGTGTGATTTGAGTGTTATAGGTATCCAACAGTGGCATAATGAATAAAACCAAAACTAACACATTTAGAATCATAGAATATCTCAAGTTGGAAGGGACCCACCCCTAAGGATCGAGTCCAACCCCCTGCTCCTCACAGGCCTACTTAAAACTAAACCATATGACTAAGACCATTGTTCAAAGTCTCTACTGAATTTAAGAACAAGCTGTGATTAGTAATTCAGAGAACATAATAAAAAAATATATTCTATTAAGTAGCTAAATAGTAGAAAAGTTCTTTGAATTATGGTCTCAGGGTCTGTTAGACCAGCTTTTTCTTCTTTTCATTAGAAGTTTGTGCAGATCTGTTAATTTGTCCACAACCAGAAAGTTCCATACTAGTTTTAACTAGAGCAGCCTCTCTTTGCGAGCTGCATGCAAACAAGCTCCTATGCATTTAGAAGCACGAGAAGCAAGCAGGCTGTGCACTGAAACACAGGCACCAAGTGTAAGAAACATAGTTCCAATTCATCCAGGAGGAAATGTGCTGCCTTTAGGAATGATATGGGGTTTTTTTTAGCGATTGCATCATGTATTCACAGCTAATAGAGACAGAACAGTTTGACTTTCTACAGGTTTGAACTTTTGTCGCAGCTGCAGGACCAACACCACTAACATCAATAGCACTACGCTGCTTAAGGTGTAGCCTTTTAGCCATAAGACACACTACGTTCAGAGCAGAGACACAGACTAGAACTAATTTTTTACATTATAAAGAATAGATTAGCTCTTAATAACTTTTGTAAGTCATACCTTCAAAATAGTATCAATGACAAGGTCTGAAAACTAACATGTGACACTTGCTTTGCTAAGCCATAGGGAAGCACACTCTCTATCGGGTTTAATTCTAGCATCCAGTGACTGGCCTCTCCCAAACTCAAGCATCAGATTTTACTTACATTGTTTAGGCAGAGCTCCTGCACACACACTAAGATCAGATAATGAATGTAACAAGCAAACAGAAAAATTTAAAATAGATGCACTATGCTTTTTAAAGTCTGACCAAGGAATAAACAAAGCAACAATTATGTTAAGCCTGCTAAATTCTAGGTTATTGCAATCAGTCTGATCGTGAAAGAGATGTCAAACCTTTACTTCCAACATTTTTGTTTATACTTGCAAGTGCTACATGTTTCCATCACTGGCACAGTAACACAAAACAAAAGATCAGCACACTAAGAGCTTGAGTATCTAACAACTTATCTAATCGGATGCAGGTAAATTTAGTGTCTAGCTCATGTACTGGTCTAATTAGCGTCCAAACTCTGTTTTTATCTTCATACCACTCCATAAGGACTGAAGAACACAAACAGAGGATCTGCCCAAGAGAATCAAGCCAACACCCTCACCCTGTTCCTAGCAAGGACAAATAGCTGGTTCCTCCCATGAAGGTGCAAGGAAATACACACAAGATAGCTATAAAATACGCATTTGCCCAATCTAAACAGTTAAATTCTAGTTTATACTCTATGCAACAGATTTCTGGTTCCTCCCAAAAAGTTATGGCTGCCTTTTGCTTGCTTACCTGTCTGAAATAACCAGAGGAAAAGAAAGTAAATTCAGAGGAGACTGAGGTACACTTTAACACACCAACAAAAAGCTTCCACCAGTCAAGGCTGTGTTTTCTCTTTCTCAAAGCACAGTTCTCAAATGCAAGTTTGATTAACATCGATCCAATCACCAAGTCCAAATTAACTTTTTTTTTTCTCACAACTCCTGTAACATAACTATAAATTAAGCAAAGCATAATATTCTCACCTCCTAAAGCATACAGCAATTCTAAAGCTTGCACCATTGACTGTGCAGGAGGTGGCTGTGAAGAAAAAATGCGCATTGTTTAAAGTTATCATCACAGAACACATGAGTTGTCACAAAAATTCTTAGATCTTCCTCTTTTGCAAAATTCTTAAGTTCTAACTATCTACCTTTCTACTTACGCAAAATGAAGAAAGAGCTCTCGGACTCTTCCCTTCAGCTGACCACCAGTGCTCCCAGTCAAAACCATCTCAACAGGCTCAGCATCATCACTGTGATGCTCTCAAGATCCGAGCTAGAAAAGGCATACTTGCTTTGTCCAACAGTGATGCCAGCGGTGATCAGAACAGTTACTTAACTTTCTCTTCTAATGCTACCATGTTAGTTTCTCACATCAATACAAGAGTAGCTAGAAACTTTACAGACAAATCTAAAAATTGGTACTGCTCTTTTTAACAAGACAGACAAGCACAGGTTTAGTTCTATAGATACCATTTTTTTTTCCCTTTTCCTTCATAAATTCAGTGCAAAGGGACTACAGTTCCAGTTCTGCAGAATCTCAGAGTTTGTCTTTCTAGGCCTTTCTCAACTTCTCAATACTGCTAACAGCAAACTCTAGAATACAAACAGTCATTGTTTCCCAGTTGTCACACACATTACTTGCACTAGTTGATTCCCAAAAACATACTTTGCTGCCCGATAGCAGACTGCGAGTTATGCTTTCCAAATTAACAGGGCAATGGCTACTGATTAATGGTTCTGTGGGTTGTCAACAAGTCCTCTAGTGATCTTTCTTCACACTAAGGAAAGATGACAGACTTTACAGCCTAGGACTCACCGAAAGAAAGGGGAACCTGAGCACATTGTCAATTCCTAAAGCCTTCAGCTGCAAAATGACAGGCGCAAGGTTACTGCGTTGCATCTCAGGAACAGTGGACTTGGGCAGCTTCTCAAAGTCCTCTTCTGTTGTGGGAGAAAATAAATCAATTTGGGACAGAGTTTCAACTCCTACTGTATGCAGTCAACATGATAGAATCGTACCCATATCAAGTTAAAATTATTGAGTATGAATACTTAACAGGTGTTAAAAGAACTTTAAGTCAAAGATTATCTTTCTCCAATTACTATATTTTAAGATACTTTAAATAGAAAATTCAATGAGTTTGGCTACATTTCTGATTCTGTAGTTGACCCACCTACATTTCTATTTGAAATGTGGTTAAGTTCTTCACAGAAATGCTTTATTTCTCTTCTGTTTAATATTTTTAATCAGAAAACAACAGGTAGTGTGCAATACTACAAAAAAACATTTTTTCTAAAGAAGGGACAAGGAAAAGTTCAAAACCAGCATGCTTTCTGTATAAAAATACTATTTTTAGTAATTATTCAAACTAAATGAGTTTTTAAGAAGTATATTTAAAATAACGACTAAGGATTGAAAACCAATTTATTTAGCAATGCCTTTTATAAAGCACAATCACTATAAAGTCTAAGTCTAGAAAAATACTTTTCTCTACCTTTGTCCATTCAGTGCACTTTAAGGGGGACTTTTCTTAATGTTTCTTAACGCACCCATTAGGCCAGCTCTTGGGCACACAAAAATAACAGGTGTAGTCATGGTTTCTCCAGTGAAATACTCAAAAAGCTATGTAAGCTTGGTATATTGTTCATCAGACATTCACCCTTGATTCTTCACTGGTCACAAAAGTTTAGAGAATAAATCATGCCTTTGTTTAACACGGCAACTGCTGGCAAGCGCACACACATTTTAAAAGATATGCTTGATCTCTCTAAGTCTCAAAGCTCCGGTAAAATTAGAGGGAACCTGAGGCACATAAGCAATGGCAGTGCTCAACTGCAAAGCCTTTTCTTGTTAAACAGCCAATAACCGACACAGATTGCAGCTTTCTGAACACTGCTAGGTGGCCAACAGATTTATTTGTAACAGTAATTTTTGTACAGTGCCAGAATCATTGATTCACAAGATGTATTTGGGGTTGGCACCTATTGCTATGTAAAAGGAGCCACAAAAAGAAGTTTTCCCTCAGTTTTCTGAAGGATTTCCGGAGTCCTTTATTAGACGCACAGCCTAAAGGAGACTTTAGTCACAGAAGAGAGCATATAGGTGGGTATTATAAATTGAAGCAACTGCTCAGAAACCAAAATCATTAAAAAAATAAACTTCTTAGTAGACTCACCACTCTATGAGTTGCATTAACATTACAGGCTTGCAATTGCTAACAATCTCATAGTACCTACCCTGCTCAATTTGTGTTTCTGATTCATAAAGAGATTCAGTTTCCAATGCTTAGCACATACGAACAATGTATCTCTAAACAAGCCAGAGGAATAACGAAGGGAAATGTCTATCTCTCACTGAAAGAAAAAAACAGTTTTGTTTCCCTTAATCTAACACTAAAACCACTGTAAACTAAAATGGAAGTCACACCAGCAAGTTCACCTTCCCTATCCTGCTCTCTGATTAGCTGAAGCTTTAGATACTGGTACCACCACAAGGCATTCAATGGCTGTTTTGGGGTTATAGGCCCGAAGCTTCACAAAACCACAATCAATTACAAACGCAATTCCGTGAACTGTGATGGAGGTCTCAGCAACGTTGGTGGCTACTATCACCTACAGATACAGACGCAATGAGGATACTGTGTGAACTCCCCAATCTTAATTACACTATCAAGCCCCAGCATCAGTGCACCAGGATGCCAATACAAGCCACGTGAAAGATCTCAGATGTGACGGCTCCAGTAAACACACTCTAGAGCACAAAAGGATACAGTACATGCAGCAGAAGGAGCTGTCAGCTCGAAATAAGCCCAGTTTTTACAGCTTCACAACCACTTTCTCATTCAAATTTATTCTCTCTTCATAAAAAAAAAAAAAAAAAAAACAAAACTTTGCAGTGTTTGCAGAGAAAAATATTGTCAGTGTTTACGAAGAAAAACATTAACTGATTAAATCAAGTGTTCTTCTGTAGCAAACTAAAAATATTTTCTTTCTGCTTCTCAGTTATGTTGAGCTGTTACTTCTAACACTGGAGGCAGGGAATAGGAGGGGAACAGAGATGATTAAGCTTTCCATGTTCAGTATTCCTGCAGAGATACACTTATATATACGTCCCAAAATACTCAAAAATAATTGTTCCCAGATGACAGAGGGAAATTTAATCCTTATTTCACCTGAAATTAAAAAATTAAATCTTGGAAGTTAATTGACTAATGGCATATCCTCAAGAGAAAAGTATTTACACTCAATGTTCTCCAATACCAGACAAACAATCTTAGTTGTTAGACTCCAGCAGGCAAAAGAATTATAACAAGTCACCCCTGTGCAATGCTGTCAGTTTATCTCAGCCCCAACACAGGCTCTGCCTAGGCAGAAAGCACTAATCATGACCAATTACATAGTTCTGTAACATTAAATATCCGAACAAGACTTGCAGAAGTCAAAGTTTTTTTCTACTAAAACCAAGCAAGTTTTAACTTGTTTCTCAGGTGAAAATACAGCACTTACACTGTGAAGTCCTCTACTTTTACCTGGTTTTGTTTCTTTTTGTGGTCTAAGTATTTATGGCTGTTTTCCATTACAGTAATGGAAAAATTAGTGACAGAGTGGGTAAGGAGCTGCAACTGGACATAGACAAACACAAGGCTGTATGAAGACTTTTAAAAATTGATAATTTGATGAGACAGACAGGAGAGTTAGAACTGACATGTCTAAGACTGAAGATGAAAAGGAAAGCCAGACAACATGTTCTTGTTTTATAGTCTAAAAACTGCCAGGCAGTGTTAGGAGATGCAGAAATCTCCCTCAGTAAGCATTTGCAATAGTCTCATGATGTGAACCTGATACATACAATCTGTGCAATGCAGACACCCTTCTGGGTGGTAGAAATTGAGACATACATAACAGCCTTACCTTCCTGACGCTGTGAGAAACTCTCTCAAACACTTTCATTTGCTCAGGGGAAGGCAGCCCAGCATACATGGGGAGAACACGGAGGTGCTTCTTCATTCCAGTGCGAGAAAGGGCCCGAGCCTGTTCTATGAGCATAGAAACAACAGTCTCCACTTCCTCCTAGAGCCAGAGCAAGGCAGGGAGCCGAATGAGAGAGGTTTCCCTTTCATATCACATAGCTGTCACTTATATGCAAAAAATGCACCAAAATAATCCCAATATAATTTTATTTGTTCAAACTCCAGGCTCTTTTGACTAGCTCCCTTAGTTTTGTAATATTCTTAAATAAATTGCTATTCATAATAAATATATATGTAAATACTTATGTTCATTGTTATTTGAGACAATGTCAAAAACACCTGAGAAAAATCACCAGGGAAGGACTGAACAAAGTTCAGGAGGAAGCAGGCATGTTTTCCCCTATATCTCAACTTATGAGAGCAAAATGGGAGGCCAATTTATTTTGACTGTGCAGAACGCTGTGGGTCTTCATTATGAATGACACAGCAACAGTAATAATACTTATTGCTCAACTCCACATTTAATCTTAGAGATAACTGTGGCATCTCGCTCTTAAACACAGGCCACAAAGTGTTCAGACACTGCCTTGTCAGATACCCAATTCACCCTTTCAAAGTCAAATCAAAAATGGGGATGAGGAATATATTCTGAAAATATGCAAGATGTTACTGAAGCTCTTCAAGGTAGCTCCTCACTGGAAGAATTATAACCTACTTTCCATTTACTGTTCTCAGCTGCAAAGTGAGCTGACAGGTATAAATAGAGCAGAAGAGACTCGTAAATTTTTGTCTTACAGTAATTTGTTTTTCTGTAAAAGACTTCACATGTTAAGCCTAACAAATGTAAATTCCATTTGCCTTAACTATTAATGATGACTCACTGCAAACTTTGTAGGTGTGACTAGCACCAAAAAACCCCACATACTGTTCCACTTGTCAACAAGGCCAAAAGCATACAGCATTAAATGAGAAAAACTATCATCCATCACTAGCTTTGATAGATCCAGACCATAATTGTATTTTCTAAAATCTTTCAGACTGGCTTAATTCTGCTCCCATCAATGCAGAAATATTTGTCATCTTTAATGAGATTAAAGGAAGCACAAGCTAAAGAAAGCAGAAGACCGAGGCAGCTTCGGAAAGCCCACAATACAGCTCTGTAAAGCAAAAAAAATTGCTTATGTCTATACCTGGCCAGTTAAAAATGCCAGTATATCACCATCATTCTCCATCTGGTGAATTTTCATTGCAGTTTCCACAGTTGATTTTATATAGTCTGGAACGGGACTACAGGGAAAGAAAATAGCAGAGACATCAGCAGAAAAATAGGTACAGGCTCCTCACTTCCATAAGGAACAAATAGAGAGGTAGCTTTTGGACACCATACATCAGCCATATCACACTCGAGTCATGATGCATCCTTGGGAAACAGCCTTCAGCAATTAACTTGTTTCCTTTACACCACAGTAAACTTAAAAACATGTCTGCTCCTATAAGCAATATCCAAATGTTTCCCAAATGGAACATTACATGTCCTTTACCATTGGTCTGGGAATTTCTGAGCTCTAACCTAACAAAATGATGCCACAGCTGCACACTCTCCTAATCACCACTGACAAGATCAAACAGGAACACACCTTTGTATGTAAAAGATGTCCACTGGAAACGTTCTCCCCGCGACAGTAAGGATCACACTGGTATCTTTGCTGGGGTCACCGGTATCATTTTGATTAAAGAAATCCCTGAATTTCTACATTAAAATAAAAGCAAACACTTTCAGTTTGATACTTCAAAGAACTGAGGGAGAAACTTAAAGACATGAAGAGGTTAAGTTACTACTGCTTCGATGTGGGTTGGTTTGTTTTTGTTTTTTCCCCCATAAATTTGACAGTGCCAATTTAAGAATTTTAAAGTTTTATTTTGTTGCCTTCTATTCTGTCCAGGGTTCAGGAATTTAGCACAAATACACTGTCTGCCACGTTTATTACTTTGAGAAGAGAGGTACAATTAATTAGATCAGTTGATATAGTTGGAAAAAGCAGATATATAAGCTTTCCATTGGATCTGTAACAGTAGCAAAGTGAAAGCTAGGAACTTAGAAGTGATTGGTTCTAGAAGTTTTGGGCTGGGCTTGCATATTCTCATCCATTTTCGGATGAGTAAGCAAATTTTACAGATCTTACTGAACACCAAGATCTCACTTTGTAAAAGCAGAAGTAGGCTGATTTATGTAAGTTTTTGATTTATGCAAGACACCATCATAAATTTAGATTTATTGCCATGAAGTATTTTAGATACATAATAGCAAAAGAATGAACGTTCAGAACCCAAATAATCCAAGATACCATAAGCTTTCTCTATTTAAATAAATGTGTCATACTAATAATTTTGTTCCCATTAGCTTGCAGTTAATGTAAAAATAAGTTATTTGAAATGTGTAATTTCTGACAGTTAAAATTTTGCAAAGGCAAAGTATCATAATGTTATCCAATATAATGTACAGAATACGCAGTAGTGGAAGTACTGCCGAAGCACAGCATATTATCAAGATTTATGGCATATCACATTTGTCACTAGAGGAAATCTCAGCACACCTACATCTTCAGTGCTACATACAAGCTCTCACCACCACGTCTCATGAAGGACACAGCGGAGTTAGGAAAAGTACAGAGAAAAGCAATGAACATGATAAAGGAGATGGAGCAGCTGCCTCATGAGGAGAAGCTGAACAGACTGGGGCTCTGCTTGGGGAGCAGAAGGTTGAGAAGACACGCAGCTGAGGTTTACAGAATCAAAGATGACAGATAAATAAAACTGGTTTGGGTTTTTTTTTAATGTTTTTTTGTTTTGTTGGGTTTTTTTTAAATTAAATCCCACACTACTAGAACTAGGAGGTCCTTGATGAAACTAGCAGGTTTAAAAGAAATTAAATAAAGTACTTCATTATATAGCAGGTGGCAAACTTCTGAAAATTGCTCTCACATGATGTCCTGAAGACTTACAGCTTCATCAAGCATATTCAAAGACAAATTAACAAACAGCAGGTCCATAAACACATACAAACACTGCAGATGCTGATGCAGCTCAAAGAGAACAGACCCACAGCAGGTGGATGGGCTCATATGCCCTCCCTAAACAGCATCTCCTATTGCTGCTGCTGCTACAGACAGAACACCAGACTGAATGAAACACTGCTCTCATCCAGGAGAGTGTTTCTTCTGCTCCTACTCAAAATTAAATTAACTGCATTTTTTATTATGTTACATACGTTTCCACAGGCCACAAGTCAATCAGGGAACTAGTGAGATCTCACTGAAAATAAATCTACTCATTTGTCACTTATTTTTACTCAGGAACACAGAGCTAAACCAATGTCTCTTACTAGAATAGATTAAGCCAAGAGAACATCTTTTTACACAATACCAATAGGAGGAAAAAAGGCATAAACATATGAAAAGCAGATTCATATTTAAATTCACTTCCAAAAAAGCTTGCTAATACAAAATGAAAACCAAGCACAGCAACCTAACTACAGCAGATTTTTTTCCTGCACTCCTTTCACTCTTCTTCACCACTCGAACAGCAGTAATGCTTCACAAGAAGCAAGCAGCACAGAGGATGAGCTGTATATAAATAGAAGTGGAGCTGCCACCTAAGGTCACTTCATTTCAAACCAAATCTGTGAGCTATACCTCTGCATCCAAGGTGGCTGAAGCCACAATCAGTCGGAGATCCCCACGCTTCTTTTGAACCTAGGATAGAGACCAAGAACATCCAGAGTAAAAACTATTTTCTGAGATATAGGCTAGAACCAAGTTTTAGAGCATCCAGATTACCCATAACTTTAAAAATACTTTGATACTACAAGACAGCTGATAAACTGAAGCACCTGTATCACCCCATAGCCTAACAACCTGATGACTGTTTGGAGTTTTATATATTCATTTTAAGGGCATTTAATCTGTAATCATTACAGCTTACTCTTAATTTCTGGTGGGAGGCAGATCTTTCATAGGTTGAAAGTCAGCAATAACCCCCTATCAGATCACTTCATATGATCAGCAGCAGCAGAATGAAGACTACCTTTTTGCTAATTGAGAAATTTCAGCATTGGGGGAGGAAATAAATGATCCTGAGTGTCAGATATCTAAAGTAAATAGTTGGGTATGTACAATAAGCTGCAGGATAAACAAGGAACTAGAAATCACCCTCTCTCAAATGGGTTCACTAATCAGCCATCAGGATCAGAAGTTTAATGAAAAGGATGAAAATGAAAACAGGTATAGAGAACATTAAAAAAATTAACCTTTTTTAGTAACCCAATGGCAATATCTGTATAAAGAGTCCTTTCATGGGCTTCATCCAGCATAAGCACACTGTGAACAAAGCAGAAAGATAAGATTTCAGAAACGGTTTGATTGACACTAGAATCAGTATCTTCCTGGCGTCTAGAAATACCATTATTTGACATCTGCTGCTGGACCATTACTGTTTACATCCACTTAGAAAACTGTGGAAGTTAAAAAAAAGCACACCAATGAAGTGGGGACAAAAACATAGAAAACATCACATGGTACATACATACTGTTCTTTATTCAATTAGCTTTTGGAAATGGGTTGAAAGAAAAAGGTCTATCTTAACTGTACTCTGTAGGTTTTCTAGATACCAGAATAGCCTGCATTTGTTGACGATTTTCTTTACAATGCTAATCAAATAAAAAGAAAAAGTTAACACTAGTAAATGAAACGATTCAGACTCCATGAGGCCCATTTACCTTTTGTTCCAAAACCATAGCACCAAATCCTGCCAGGTTTGGGGTTGCAATGATCAATTGATTTTCTAACAGTCTTTACAACATAAAGAAGTCAAACTCCTAAAATAGTTTTCATATCTTTTGGTATTTAACTTATAATAACCACACCTTGGTCTAAAAAAAAAAAAAAAAAAAAAAAAAAAAATGCAGTTGCTTACCAAATTACACTTCAGCAAGCACTCATTCCATTTTTCCTTACCTGTATCTTGTTAATAAAGGATCAGCCATCATCTCCCTCACGAGCATACCATCAGTTAGAAACTAAAAGCAAATGCAAAGAAAAATGTAAAAAACACCCTAAAAGGTAGCCTTGATTACCCATGTGATTTTTAAAGATGACTTCCTAAGCTTTTGACTAATTTTTTTCTTGCCTTTAATTTTCTAATCATCTATTAAATAGATCTATTTTCAGCTATGGAAGCCAAACACGTATTTCTGAGTGCTAGCCCAGAGATAAGCAGAGTGATTGTTTTTTAATCAGTATTGATTTTTAAATTAGTTCTTTTTGTATTGAAAAAAAAAAAAACAGATTGGCAGCACTGGAACATGGCAATAGAAATTTCTTCACTCTTGTCTGCAACATGGCTAAATCTGCTCTACCAATAACATGCTGTGTGTCAATCCAGACTTGACCCTCTCAGAGTAGGCTACTTAATATCTATCACACATTTCTGATCAAAACACAAACAATATTTCAACAAAATGAACATTTTAATTTAATACTCTCTTCCTACTAGCCAGTGGAAACCCACGAGCTTTATGTAGCCATCAAACAGTAGTTTGACCTGGACTCCTTGAACTAGGCAAGAACTGGTGTGCAAAGTAAAAACCTCTGAATTTCCAACTCAAAATGATTAATCATCACATTAAAAAAAAAAAAAAAATTTCAGCTGCATTTAATGAACAAACATCTACACTTCTTTCACTTTAAAAGGGCTACTAGTCTCAGAAAAAAAATCAAGTAAATTGTCTCATTCATCATCATTGCTATTTCAGCATAACTAAAGCAAACTCTTGTCTGTACCAACACAAGCAACATTAATATCGCTCACAGCACTAAAGAACAGCTGCAAAGTTGCTATTTAATCCACATCAAAATACTCTTAGTTAGCCTACTCATCTTATGTTTTATCTGCACTTTCAATCAAACCCTATTTTTAGGGTGGTGAGGATACTTCAGCTGTGATTCACTGCAGCTTTTCACTATGACTTCGCATGACGTATCAGGTCACACTAGCACTGTACCAGTATCTGGCCATACCTACCTTGAAAATCTCCTTTAATTTTAAAATGGTGCCCGCCAAACTAGCAGAATAGAACATGTACTGGTTTTATTAAGGTCTGGATAGCCACAGACATTTCAAGCACACTTTTGGGGTACCCACCTGGAAAATTGAAATGCTATCTATTCTCTTTACTGAGCATCACAAGGTTCTCACTAATTTTGCACAGGTACCTGAAGAGTTTCAGCTAACCCTTTCAGAGTAACCACACACTGTTCATGTTTCACCTTAATTCTTGTAGCTTGTGGATCTGTGCAGTCATCAAACCGAATACAATATCCAACTTCATGCCCCAGCACTGCACCTCTTTCATCAGCAACTCGGCCTGCAACCTGAGAAAAGAAATTCTTATAAACAAGAGACAGCTCACGGCACACTTTTTCATCGTATCATTATTTTGTCCATAGAGAATTGGCATTAAAACAGGAACAGAGCTAGGATTACTTGTTCTCATTCAAACACAAAATTCTGTTCAACATAACAGTGCGTGCTGAACATACAAGTTGTAAATAGTTTTAAAATGTTTTAGTGTAACTTAATAAATCTGTTTCATGCTGCTTCTACTCAGGGAAGCTACAGAGGTACGTTTCTGTGATAAGTACTCTGACAGACCTACAAAGGCAGCCACTCAACCAGTCACAATGCTGGGGGGAAGAACCACCTACCAGCAATTGTGGGAGTGCAATTTAAGAACATCATTGGCATGCAAAAAAGGAAGGACTACAGGTATATGGCACACAGAAAAAAGTTACCAGTTAAGCTGATGTGTCCCTGAACTTACTCCATTTTTTTAAAAAATAAAGATGCCACTGTACGTTTCATTAACACAGAATCTTCTATCCAGAAAACAGAAACTGGCAGAATAACTACAAGAAGCAACAATTTTTGGAACACTACTACCCTGGACCAGTTTTAAGCCAATAGCTCCTTTAGTTAAAAATCTCAAGCTATTCAGGCTTACTCTACAGAATATTAGGTATTATCAGGCCATGGTTTCCACAAGTTACAGAGACATTTAATAGCTAAAGGCACAATAAAACTCCAAAATACATACATTAGTTCTAGTAGAATTCCAAGAGCAAGCTACTTTCAGTCATTTGAGTGACATTCTAAACCATGCTGACAGGCAGTGAATTCATGATTTCAATCTTATCACTCCATCACTTTCAGCCCAAGCAGTCAGGATAATAGTCAGTCTGGGTAATGCAAGCAGAAGTTCAGGAATTTCTAAACTATGCCTTATGCCTCTGCAACTCCCTATCTTTACTTCTGACAACTCCCATACTCTAGATGGGAAAGCAGATAAGAACACCTATTAAAACAAAAGATTACTTTCAGTTCAAGACAAAGCAATAAATTGTCAACTATTATCTCTCATGTCCCTGCAACAAGCCATACAGTCCAGGCAGTTTGCAGCAACATTCTTGAAGAAAAATCCTACTGTGTCTATATACTAAGCCCTAAAGGAGCAATCTTTTTATTTCAGGCTTAAAAATAACGTGTTAAGACATCAAAGGGAAGAGAAGTAAGTTTGTAATGAGAAATCACTGCAGTATACACAGCATCTCCTGTAGAACTGTGCATTGTCAGCTGGATGTCCTATGAAGGAGAAAAGGGAGGACACTGCAGGCAGACTGCCCAAAGCACAAGATGCAGATCACTGCTAGGGACTGTTTCCTTAACCATGCTGGATCTGGTCAAAGAATACTGGATGAGATGAAACAGCAGGTTGCACAGCTGCTCAGTCTACTACATTTTTACCAGAGGCATAAGCTGATTTGTTGCAGGTACAGTTTAATACATTATAAAGAACAGGCAAAATGAGGGTTACAAAATGGCACCTCAGTTTTCTATATGAAAAGAATGTTGCATCAGAAACTTCAGCCCACCAAGTCAGTATCTGGCAGCAGTTATGAAGACAAAGAGCGCTGATGCTTTCTGTGCAGACCATAACCAAAGAGTACAAGTTGTTGCCCTCAGCATCTCCTCTTCTTCCTCCCATACATCCAGCTGATGCTATGCTTTCCTAGACATACTATGTATACGAAAAGATTAAAACTGTTTCTTCTTTTCCCCAACACTCTTGCAAAGGGAAACAAATAAAAAAAAAACCACAACCATAAAAAAAAAAAAAAAGCCACAGAAAAAACGTTTGAGAAAACTAGCTATGAGTTGCCAGAAAGAGGTACACAGCCTCTTCCTTCTTCCACTGGCTATGTTACTACACACAGACTTACAGCACTACTTTATTTTGTGAAAGAAGCTAAGGGTCACACAAGCACAGTTCTAGTCCAGAGTCAATCACAGCTCAACCCTGCGCAGCCCTAACTTCCGTACACAGTTCTGCTGATACTACTCAATTTTATTTCAAAGCTTCTACATCTGCAATTCTGGACTTGGAATCTTTGTCAAGACCCACTAATCAGGTTGAATTCAGCATATAGTACCAGCAATTCTGTGAGGAAGATAAGCAGAAACATCTATTCATTCAGGAGCTCATGCAGTTGTGATTCCTGCTATTCAGCAAAACTGGAGGTTATAATGACAACAAACTGGGAAAACATGGCTGTGGAAAAACTCACCGAAACAGCAGCAACCCGACGAGGCTGCGTCACTCCGACAACTCTTCCTTCGGCTGTCCAGCCGGCTTCTGCTAGGTACTGCAAACAAATATTGAGGATAAGAAATGAATTGGTCATGCTGTGATTACAGCAAGGTGTTAGCTCTCCACATTATGTGCTTTTTCTGGTTCTGACACTACTTGATGCATGACTTTATGGAAATCAGTTACTTAGAGATTTTGTGCATTATTAATCTCACCATTAAAACTGATATAGTACAATATCTACTTCCTAAGCACACAAGGTTTCAAAAAGGGTCTAAGAGCTGTCCTTTGGGTCTCCAGTATTTTTGAACTACTTCATTTTTTTCTCCTCTTTCCATTATTTTATAACCCCTTTAAGAAAAAAAGCTAAACAGCACACATCCTGCACTCACACTGAAGCAGATAACCTTCACCATTAGTCTGCATGTTTTTAAGTTAAAATCAAGAACAAACTTTGAAACCTTCTCAGACTTTTTCCATTCCTGTCACAAAAGAAAAAATTTTACAAAACCATAAAACTATACAATATTCCAAAAATGTCCAAGTACCTTTTTTCGTTCTTAAAAATGTATTCTCAACAAAATTTTAAACATTATTCTGATAGAGTAATAAACACCTATTATAGCACAGTGACTACTATTTGTACTAGCATAAACTTATTTGTTGTGTGTGGTCCTTTGCTGTAGTGGAAGAAGGTTTTATATTTCAGATATACTGGCTCCTGCTACCTAATATGAAGCCTTATCATTTCCCTTTTTGGTCATATACATGAGCACAGGTGAATTCCATTCTCACAGTGTAGTTCTGGGTTGCTAGTTTAGCATTCATGTAAAATCCCCTGAAGGAATACCTGATTTTTACCAAGTTAAACGGACACTTACTTGTGGAATCTGCGTTGATTTCCCACAACCTGTTTCCCCAACAATCACCAGAGTTTGATAGTTCTCCACGAGATAAAGTATGTGATTTCTTAGCTGAAAGATGACATTTAAGTATGAAAAACAGATGTGTGCAAAAATAAGAAAATAATTAAAATTATTTACATATCTAACAGACACGGTAAATTCATTTTACATGGAGTTTACTGCCAAAAGCTAAACAGTTCTTTAAAATCCACAAATGACATGCACAACATATAGTAATGAACATAAAAATACAAAGCCTGGAAAACTGTCAGTAATAGTTGTCAAACAGGACAATCAATTCCAACAAATAAAGAGAACAAGGTCATACAATTATTGGTTTAGGTTGTAAAGTGATTCTATACTGCTCTTTCAAAAAAAGACATAGGAGCCAGACATCATGCAACAGATTTAATATACCAAAAAGAACTTCTGTACCTTAAAAACAGGCAGCTTTTGTCTTTGCTGTTCAATAGAAAGGGAAGCATAAGGATTATAGATGACAGTTATGCCACTACTCTCAGCAGGACTCTGTCTCTCCTCTGAAACACTGACGCCAGGACCTTCCGTGCCTAGATGACACAAGTTAAAATTAACTGGAAGATTACACTTCTGCCTAATGTATCACAGTACAACCAAAATAAGTATGTTCCTTACAAGGAAGAATCATAGGTAACAGCATAGATCAAAAGACTAATTTTTTTGTGAAAACAATCAAAATATTAACTAACAGTACACACTCAGAAATTCCTTCAAATGAAATGTGTCTCCTAAAAAAACTAATGTAAATAAGTACTCAAAATTTTAAAAGAAGATAAAGAAGGAAAAAAACATATATGAAAAATACGCAGCAAAATCTTGGGAATTTTCTTCTTTTTCTGTGCAACAGTTCAGATATATCTTTGATACCTTTCTCAGAAGTATGGCCATGGATTTTAAGCCAGCCAGTCAGACATGTAACAGAACTTCCCTTGACTAACATCAGTTGTAGAAACATTCAGCCTTGCCTGCTGATGAGGTGTGCCACTCGCTTCAGATCTGAATTTACCTCAATAACTGAAACTTGGTTTATTCCTGATGCAGGTTAACATAAAACTAGTGACAACCAAAAACGCTGAATCATGCAAGTGTACTAGAAACAAAACCTCATCTCAACAACAGAAGGTATCACCTCCAGCTGCAGAGTCAACCGGGAAAGTCTGAGAGCAAAGAGAAGGATTCTCCTGTTCTGTAGGATTTGTTTGTTTGGGCTTTTCCCACTTTTTCCACTGTTTAAAACCAGCTAGTCCCTACTCAAAGCTGCCAAGCAAGTTTTAAAGCAAATTGATCCACTCTTAAGAGTGATTAACAATGATTCCAATAACTATTCACTCTCCAGGACAAATAAGGAATTAAGACCCAGGGACTTGAATACCTGGATCTTGACAAATCAACGAAGTTAAGAGATATTGCTACTCATCACCCACTGATTTTCTTTCACAGCATTTTCTAGGTTACTTTTCTAATACACAACTGTCAATATATTACTATATATATACTGTATATACACACATACTGCTATAATATTCAAATGATTAAGAAGCTGTTTGCTAAATTAATCTTGACTCTGGAACAGCTTTGCAAACCACAGCATACCACAACACAGTGGTCAATTTAAAAAAAGTTACCAAACTCAGACCCACCAAGCTCTCCTTTCCGATAAGCAAATGGGAGGATATGTAACCGCCCGAAGCCCAAGGGCGCAATCACAGAGGACACAGAGCACAGGGGAGGCTGGAGCGACCTCTGGAGACCTTCTAAGTCCAACACCCCGCTTACCACAGGGTCAATGACAGCGGGCTGCTCAGGTCCTCGTTCAGTCGGGTTGGAGACCCCACAACCTGCTCGACTTCTTATTCCAGAACCTGATCACTCCCACACAGAAAAGGCTTTTCTCATGTTTAAGTCGGCTTTCTCATGTTTCAGCTTGTGCTCATTGCCTCTTGTACTGTCAGGAGGCACTACCAAGAAGAGTCTGGCTCCATCTTCTCTACACCCCCCCCCCCCATCAGGCATTTATATACATCAAAAAGGTCCTTCTGAGACTCCTCTTCTCTAGGCTGCCCAGTCCCAGCTCCCTCAGCCTCCCCTTGCATGTCGCATGCTCCAATCTCTCGGTCAGCTTCACGGCCCTTCACTCTGCGGACCTGCTTCAGCAAGTCCATGGCTTCCTGGCGCTGAGAAGCCCACAGATGGCCGCCGATACGGCCTTCGCAGTGCTGAGGCGAAGGATCACCTCCCTCGGCCCAGCAGCAACACTCTGCCTCGCGCCGCCCGCGATGGGGGTGACCTTTGCTGCCAGGGCTCATCGAGGGCTCTCGCTCGCCCTGTTGCCCGCAGGACCCCAGGGTCCCCTCAGCTCTGCTGAGCTGCTCTCCCCGGTGCGCGGCACCTGGGGTTGCTCCCCCTCAGGGGCAGGACTTCGCACCTCCCTGCGATAAACCCCGCGGGGTTCCCCTGCGCGTTTCTCCAGCCCGTCGAGGCCCCCCGAGGGGCAGCACGCCCACCCGGCGACCCAGCCACCCCCGGTACCGGGCAGCGCCCGGCTGGAGTCACAGAGGCCTCGCCGCCCCCCCGGCCCCGGCGGCGGAGGGGCAGGGCGCTTCTCCCCTGCCCG